>NC_028645.1:29286980-29302258 GCF_001406875.1 Solanum pennellii
TATATATATATATATATAGTGCAAAATTAAAACTTTTCACAACATTAGTCAAACTCTTTTTAAGAAACATAAGAAAGACTAGGTCTCTTTATAGACATCTTAGACACATGAAAAGCTTAGGGTCACAACCCATACATTAATAAAACGGAAAACCAAAGTCTATTATAATGTCTTTTTGAAAACGAAAGCTAAACATAACTATGTCCTCGAATCAATTGAGGACATACCAAGTTGTCTTGACAGGATTCTATTTCCAAGCTTCACTTCCAAGAGAATCCTTACTTGCCACCTACACTTGTAGAAATAGCCAACAAATGGAATTAGTACATTTAATTCAATAAGTATGGTGACATGCAACAAAATAATGATAAAATGGACATTTACTTTATAACATGCCTTTTATGCTCTTTTTATATGCATCTCATAAAACATATTTCAAGTATTCCGTAAGAGACAACCATAACCTTTTAAAAGACAAATAAGCATTTTGACTCCCAACCAATGTTATCCTATGACTCACTTAAGTAAGGCAAGAAGAGACCGCCCATAAACCCTCTTCGAGTACACCTAAGCAATCCTTAACACTACAAAAAGTAAGATTATTCTTTACATTACAATAATACATAATACATATTTAACAAGTAATCCTTTTTCATCACTTAGACTCTCCATCTAAGGTTACTCTAAGACTCACCTAAGTAAGACATGAAGAGATCGCCCATACACCCTCTTCAAGCCTACCTAAGCAATCCTCAAAACTACCCTAGATAAGAACTTTTTCATTCATTGTACATTAACTAGGTAAAAATTATTCATTAAGACATTTAAGAGGCATTTATCAATTAGAGGACTTCACATATGGTCTTGGAGGACCAAGGGAACCTCAACATAGAATATGCGAAACCTACTCGTGCCATGTATGGATAGCGTCCTATTCCACTACCTACACGTTGTAGAACTTCTCCAATATTACAACGCATCCTACATGATGAAAATAGTCATTAACCAACATAGACCACACTATCTAGGTATGGAATTCGAAGTCTACCCTACTCCAAGAAGTGTGTTCTACTTGCCAAGGGTAGAACTAGGACACATCCCATGTTGGCACATGATTACGAAATATCAAGAGTTTCTTTGTACACTTGTCTCATCTTAAGTAAAGCCACTACCACAAACATATTAATTCAGTGCTTTGCCTTGTTCTCATAGAGTAAGTTCATTCACATAAATACATATGAGAAGGCACAATATCTTAATCTTACCAAATCATAATACCCCTACTAAGAATGGGTCCACTAGGCTGCCACCCAAGGTTTACAAGGATAGCTCTTATGACTTCCTTAGAGATGGTTTCATGCTGTTCCAGCCAACCTATCCCTAAGTCCATGATTCCACTCAAGAAGGATACCATTATCGTCTTTCAGTTAAAGGGTTCAATTAACTTTAATTTTATATTTAAGCTTCTACGTTCTTGACCTTCTTTTCATATTAAAGGTCCTACATTAGTAATCCTTAGAAGCGCACCACTTTAGGTCTATGGATTCTAGACTTTCATTCATCCTCCATTAACACACATACATGACTAAGGTGCTTAAGCCTACTAAGTCAATATCTCACATTCACATAAATTTCATGTATCAAGTAGAGGGACCTAAGTTTACCAATAAAGACACAACTTCATCACCCCACGCATTCATTAACATTCAAGTACCGTGTATGGTCAACTAAGTCTACTTAATAAGATACCCTATCAACACATATAGATAAACATCATAGTTTACCATAGTGACATATAATAAATTAGAGGAAATCATACCTTCACCTCACATACACACATATACATAATCATCCTTCACATTTGTTCATCTACACAAGCTATAACATGATAGTAACACAATTCACATAATAATGCCGACAAGACCGTACTCATCACAATTATAAGACATAAACACCACCACCATAAGTGAATCATACCAATAAATACAATTCAATAATAAATTGTACACAACATAGAGAAGTTAGGTCAACTCACCACCTTCCATCATCACCATCACCATTCCTAGCCTTTTCAATTAATTCACTTCACAAAGGCTCTTACCCATAGCCATATACACAATATTAAAGCCAACTGCCAATCCATATCAATGATACAACAATATATATTATGAATATCATAATTATAAGGCATGTTATAGACAATTCTATCATGATCTATACATAATTCAATAGCTCAATACAATCTTCATATGAATTCAACAAGATCAAACCATGATAAATTCCAACACATTAGAGCCAAAATAGGAATTCATGCAATGCATGGGTTCATAGAGTTTTTTATCTTAAAACATTCAATTAACATAAATTATATCCTAAAACATTGATTCAAAACCTTTCATGCAAGAACCCATGGCTAGACTTCAAAATAGAAATTTCTATGTTTTTGAACATCTTTGTAAAGCCTTTGAAGTTGGCTCCTTTATTGGAAGAATAGTCATGGATGAAAAACCATACCCACATTGAAGATAAGACCACAAAATTGGTGAAGAAAAACTTGTAAATTGGTCTTCTTCCTTGGAGATTCAAAGTTTCATGAATGGAGGTTTTGGAGAGAAGGAATGGAAGGTTTTTCTTTTGAGTTCAGGGTTTAACTTGATTGGTAAATTTTTTGGGGTTTAAAAATACTAAGTAACAATCAATAAAAAATACATAAAGTACACAAAAACCCCTGCACTTAATGGACCATTTCACCAATTCTAATTTGACTTAAAAACGAAGCCACCAAACAAATAAAGTCAACTGCGCGTCGCGAGGTCACCGTGAATTCCTATTTTTGAAATTTGATTTGAGACATAATGTTTCACTTTTTCCCCACATTGGAGGGCAAAATTTTCCCTTAAGGTTCTACAAGCGCGACGTGCAGCAACCATCAAAAAGGGGTTGTCTGACAGCTTCCTTTGGCCCATGTTTGGGTACTCCTTTGGGACCTTTAGGGTGGTCTCGGGCGAGTCGTCCTCAAGATTTTTAATTCTTTACATGTCAGTGTATGTGTAGGAACCATATATACTCAATTCCACCCTCATACCATACCCCAAAAATCATCGACCAGACACTAGTTCAACTTAGACTAGTTTCGGAAGTCTTGGTCGTTCTACGATGTTTGACTTCCAAACTCCTCAAAATGACTTCTAACACATAAATTCATAAGTTTTACACCTTATAAACTCTTTACACACATGTTAGGCTCTATTTTAACCTAGTTCGTTCTTAGGGTTGTTACATTCTCCTCCACTTTGACAACATTCATCCTTGAATGACACCAAAGCACTTTTAAAACTTTTAAGAGATAAAGACTCAAGCCTAGCAGCTCATAAACATACCACACCATATACAATACACATATCCATTAGGAATATCCATTCCAAAAAATCAAGAGACTCAAAACAAAAGAAAGTAGGAACTAGATGTACAACTCATCATGCAATAAGACTCTACCTTTTCATTTCACATAGGAGGAACTTCCTTCTCCATATATTATCATGCTCGTCTACATCATTTCTTTGCATAAAATGCAAACTACTCATGAACACACCATTGTGAAACATTTTTCAAATACGTTACTGTATAAAATATTTAGCAGTCCACTTATGCAACACTTAAGCAATTCATTATAAAGGCATGACACTATGAATGACAAAATCGTTTAAGCTCACTTTACAATATAGACATAATCTCATAAAAATGCACAATACAAGGAGATCAATGAAACTAATTTTCACTTAGCCTCGTGCCATATCCCGAAATCACCCCCTAAAAGTTAGGGTACAATCTCGGATTGTAACCGGCGTACTCGACCTCTCGGAGGTCTTATACAAGCCCTTTCATATCATTCATCGCATAAACATAGTGAAAAGTAGTGCGGAACTAAAAATTTTCAAAAAACATAATATAGTTTTCAAAGACTCTTTCATATAAAAGTAATAGGAAATACTAAGTCTCAATCTCATCATCTTAAGCCACAAGAATACTTGGGACATGGCCCACACTTCAAAGTACGAATGTAGAAATACTTAGTCTATTACCATACTTTAAATGAAAACATAAAAGACATATATGCACTCGAGTCAAGTGAGGAAATAATTCAACTTCTCTTGAATGATCTTATAAGTCCAAGTCTTCTCTTCCCAAAGCTCTTCACCTACCAAGAACTATATAGATAGAAAAAAGCATGGAGTTAGTACAACCACATGTACTAAGTATATCATTATGCATAAAAATCATGAAAACGGACTTTTATTGGAAATATGCATCTTTTTATTTAAAAATCATATTATAATCATAAGAAAAACATTTAACAACTTTGAAACAATAAGATAACATATAACCGAAAATCAAATTTTTATAACTCACTTTCCAGTAAGCTATATTCACTGTATAGTGAATTAATTCACTGTTACAATGACATGTTTTACTTTCTTGTTAACCCACTTCTAGCATGTAACTCCCTCACAAAAAAATTATAATAAGATTCACTTAAGTCAAACAAAGAAACACCGCACATACACCCTCTCTAGATGTGCCTAACCGACCCTTAAGATTATTTACAATGAGTCACATACACACTTACAAAGTATCATAACATCAAGGTGAGATTCTTCTACAAAAGGTGACTCTAAGTCTCACTTGAGTGAGTTGTGAAGTGACCGCCCATACAATCCCTTACACACACACTTAATATATCCTATAGACTCCATAGAATAGAATCGTTCTCACTTAATACACCAACACATAGATGATATGACATTCTCCTTCCAAAGACAATCAAAAAGACCGACTTAAGTAAATCAAGAAGATAACGTCCATAGTGACCTCTTAAAGATTACCTAAATAGTCCTTAAGACTATCTAAGGCTTAGATCATGTCCATAACACCAAACCTCTTTCCTAACTAAAGTCATCCTCAAGACTTCCATAGATACGACATGAAGAGATCATCTCTTATGCCCTGTTCACACTATAGCTATGGAATCCTTAAGTCACTTTAGATTACGTACTTATTCATTTACATACTCCTTAACATAATTCATCAGTTCATTAGTTCATCAAGAATCATACATCACATAAAGAACTTCAAGTAATGGTCTTAGACAAGACCTAGGAACTCCAAGTAACACATTCAAAGTCCATTGTGCAATGTCTAGATAGCGTCCCATACCACCACCTAAACCTCATAAACTTCTCTAATGCTAATAGGTATTCCATATGATGAGAATAGGCAATAACCGACATAGACCATGATATCAACACATGGAATCGAAGTTCTGTCCTACTCCGATGATGTTGTTTTACTTGCCAAGGGTAGAACCTATACACATCCCATGTAGGCACACGGTTAAGGAATATGAAGGGCTTCCTTGTATTCTAGTCTCGTACTTAACTAGAACTACTTCCCTTACAATACTCAATCGGTTCTAGCCTTCTTTCTCATAGATTAGTTCACACATTAGGTTCACATAAAAGGGTTCCATAATAAGTTCATAACCCAATCACATTTACCCTACCAAAGAAGGTCCACTAGGGCTACCTCACAAAGGCGACAAAGAAGATCATGATGAATTTCCTAAGGATTAATATGATGCCGTTCCAGATAATTAACCTTAATTCTATCATTCCTTTACTTTGAAGGATACCATTACGGCTTACAACTTCAACAATCTAAACATTATCACTAAGTCAAGGTTTTCACATAAAAGACTCTCTTAAGTTCATAAAGGTCACATGTACTTCATACATTCAAGACTAAGAGTTCTAACACCCTAAATCAAGACATCAAATATTCATTATCATATATATAAAGAAAGGGACATAAGTCAACCAAGACAAGACACCACATACTTCACTTTTAACTCACAATGTAAGTCATTCTAGAAGAACCTAGAAACAACTCTAACATCTTTAAGTCATCTTATATACTATCATAACATCATCAATGTAATCAACATAGACTGATATAGCCAAGTAGGAATAACCAAGACTCAACTCCAAAACTACACACATAGTGTCAAAGTCATATTACTTCAAGTAGTTGTCAACAAGGCCAAGATCATCATATTGCATAAAGTAATGTGGACAAGACCACATCAATTGCATGTAAAACACATAACACCGCCACCATAAGTGGACCATACAATTCAAAATACAATTATAGTATAAACAATATACAAATAAAAGGAATAGGGCAGTATGCCCCCACATCATCCTCAACACTTCAATCCAAAGTCCATTTACTCAATTCGATAAAACAAGACCCTTACCAAAGGACATAACCAACAATTTAACATAAAAACTACAATAATCGATGAACTAGGTCAAATAAATGTAAATTCATCAATATAATACAACCTAGATATCAATTTACTACAATTATTACATCAATGAATAGCCCACATAAAACTACATAAGAATTCATCAACATTAGATCATATCAAGTAACCCAAAACTTAGTCAAAATCTAGGGTTTATCAAATTCATGGGTTCATAGGTAATTTAGGTTAAAATAATCAATACAATATCAATTAAATCATTACTCAGTGTTTATAAATCATTTATGCAAGAACCCATGGTAGAATCATGAAATTGGACAATTCAACTTTAGAAACTTTGGAAACTTCTTGAGAATTGGGGCTCCTTTATGAAGAGATTTTCAAGGATCAATATCCATACCTTGATGAAGCTAATTCTTCACTTTGATGAAGAATTTCTTCTCAAAACGTTACCTCCAAGCTGTTCCTTGATTTGGGCTTCAATGGAGAATTTGAGAGAATTTTAAAGGATTTTAGGGTTTTGATTTGGATGAATGAAATATTTAAGTGTTAAACGCTTATATACACATTTAAAATACCCCATATACCCCTTTAATAAACCTACAATACATACATTTAGAATTGGGGTGAAATTCAAGTTCACCCGTATATTTAACAGTGACTGCACGCAGGCACACATGCCAATCACGGACTGCCTATTGAGGGGGCGTAAGCCCACTTACGGGGCGTGCTGGCAACTATCGATGGGTTCAGAGGTTGGGAACTGGTAGAATTGCAACCCAGGATAAATACCTACCCACGCCCACCACCTTCGGGGCGTCGATCAGGCTACTGGCCGTCGATTGCCTTCCGTAGATGGACTGCCTTTTGGCAGTTTAGGCCACCAACTTGGGTCCTTCCTCAAGGACCCTTGGTTGGTCCTTGGGAATAATTTCCCGGACGTTTCCAACCTAAATACGATCATCTATGAGTTTGACACCTCTCACATATATTTCATCAAAAACAAACACGTAAAACTCGATGAAACATTCCTAGACACACAAGCTCATTTCAAGGCATATCTTTAGAACGTCATGGACGTTCTTGGACGTTTGACATCCAAACTCTACGAAACTCGACACACTGCCTATACATGATATAATTAATCATTTATAGGCCTTAAAAGATTTTGAATACCATAATCCCACATAAAACAACATATGAGGCACATAGGTGATTTAGTCGTCGAACGTCTTAGTCGCCCCTTGGCGTTTGATTTCAATGCACCTAATACTTTAGCTACTGCCTATATACCATATATTAGACCCATTTAGGACCTTATACCATCAATACTAACATGTTAGGATTTATTTAACCTAGGTCATTTTTGGGGTCATATAATCTCCCCAACTTGGACAACATTCGTCCTCGAATGACACTTGCGACTCTCCGAACACTTCAAAGAATAGGGATTTAACTATCAGATAATAACCAAACCATATAATACATAATGAATAAGAAAACATCAATTTCACATAGTCAAGAGATTCACATCACGACAAGAAACTAGAAGACAATTCTATAACTCATTATGCTACAAAACTCAGAAGCTTCATTCAAAATAGTAAAAACTTATTTTATAATCAATATCATGACTATTTACATCAGTTGTAAACAAATTACAACAATTTTAGACCAAATAATCAAATAGTCATTTTTCACAAAATTTTACAGTGAAATGTTCAAGCATACAATAATTTTTAGCAAATATTTTTCAAAAATGCAATTTTTAAGCAATTCATGATATAAACATGCAAATATGCTAAGTAACATTATATAAACACATGTTAAAACATAATCATAACTTCATAGAATACACAATGCAAGAATTTAATAAAATTCAATTTCAACAAAACTCCTGACCATCATGCACATGCAACATGCTTCTATACCATTCTATTCTCAATTACTAACCATACTCCCCCACTTAGAAGGAACTCATATTACAACAATATCAAGAACTTACCAACATCATCATCACTCTCCTCCGTCTTCTCCACTCTAGAACGGAGCGCATAGAAACGCCTATTTGTTGGAGCATCATCCTTTAGAACATTAGAAGCAACTTGCTTACCCTCTTTTCCTCAAGAAGCAATCAGAGGATCCCTCTGTTTGTGCCCTTCCTTACCACAACCAAAGCAACTCCCGGTACCCAATAGACACTCACCATAATGTTCCTTGCCACATTTGGCACAAGTAGGTTTGACCTTTTGAGAACTACCTCCTTTCTCCAATTTCACCTTAGTACTGTTACATTCTTTTTGTGTTTGAGACCTCCTCTTAAACATAGTTCTCTTGATCATTAGCACCACTCCTTTTCAAACTTCTAGCCATCCTCCTATGTTTATAGTCTTCAATTGATTGTGCATACACCATGAGTGTATCTAGGGTCATATCATCATGCAACATAGCTATACGACATTCTTCCACCACTAAGTCGGCTACCCCTGTCACAAAATGACTCATTTCATCTCTTGGATTAGACACAAGAGAAGGTCCATACCTAGACAAAGTTGAGAATTTTAAAGGGTACTCCTCAACACTCATATTGCTTGTTTTAGATTGATAAACTCCTCCACCTTAACTTCTCTCCTCTCTTGGGGAAAGTAATTACCAAGAAAAGGTTCCTTGAATTCTTCCCACTCAATCCATTGAGTGTACCATATTTGAGAAACATCTCTCAATTGATACAAAACCAACTCCGCCTTCTCCCTAGATGTAACTCCCATTGCACTCAACACATTATACACCCCATCAAGAAACTCTTGTGGATCCTCCCCCACTTTAGAGCCAAGAAAGATAGGAGGATTCATCCTCACAAAATCTCTCAAACTAGTTGTCATAGTGCTCTCCAAAACCCTAGGTATCATATTCGAATTAGCTTGCATAGTCACGGCTGGGGCTACAACAATCAAAGTCTCTCTAATCTCCCTAATAGACATCTCTGGAACCTCAATACCTCCTTCCATATTAGGAATAGGATCACCTCGGGGTGGCACTTGGGCATCTTGGTAACCTTGGACACCGTGGCCACCTTGAGGAACTTTCTCATCTTGAGAAGGAACCTCCTCATTCATCCCCTCCTCTTCCAACCTTCTAGCGGCCATCCTTCTAGTATTCATATCATAGAAAACTCAAAGAGACACATTAAGAAGGATACTCATAACATTTACTCTACCCCACGACATAAAAGTAGAAAATAAGGGAAACTTTATTGTCCTATAGTCTCTCGCCCCATAGATGTGTTGTGTCTCACACCAATGGTCAAGACACAACTAGACGTGACTTGATAAGACTTTCCGATTCTTAATACTACTTTCACAAACCTATGCACTGATATCAAGCTTGTCACATTTCGAAACGACACCCTAGAAGTTACGGTACAATCTCGGATTATAACCCGCGTACTCGACCTCTCAGAGGTCTTATGCAAGCCCTTTCATATCATTCATTGCAAAAACATAATGAAAAGTATTACGGAATTAAAACTTTTTACATAACATAATATAGTCTTCAAAATCTCTTTCATATAAAAGTAATAGGAAATACTAAGTCTCAACCTCATCATCGTTAGACACAAGAATACTTGGGACACGGCCCACAGTTCAAAGTACAAATATAGAAATTCTTAGTCTATTACAATAATTTGAATGAAAACATAAAATATATATATGCCCTCGAGTCAAGTGAGGACATACTTCAACTTCTCTAGAACGGTCTTTTGAAAAGTCCAAGTCTTCTCTTCCCAAAGCTCTTCACCTACCAAGAACTATATAGATAGAAAAAAGCATGGAGTTAGTACAACCACATGTACTAAGTATGTCATTATGCATAAAAGTCATTAAAACGGACTTTTATTTGAAATATGCATCTTTTCATTTCAAAATCATATTATACTGAGAAGAACAACATTTAACAACTTAGAAACACATAAGATAATATAAAACCAAAAACCACATTTGTATAACTCACTTTCTAATTCACTGTACAGTGAATTAATTAATTGTTACAGTGAAATACTTTACTCTCTTGTTAACCCACTTCCAGCATGTAATTCCCTCAATAAAAACTATCGTAAGATTCACATAAGTAACACAATGAGACACCGCCCATACACCCGATCTAGATATGCCTAAATGACCCTTAAGATTACTTATAATGAGTCACATACACACTTACAAAGTATCATAACATTGAGGTGAGATTCTTCTACTATAGGTGAATCTAAGTCTCACTTGAGTGAGTTGTGAAGCGACCGCCCATACAATCCCTTACACATACACTTTAGAGATCCTATAGACTCCCTAGAATAGAATCATTCTCACTTAATACACCAACACATAGATGATATGACATTCTCCTTCCAAAGGCTATCAAAAAGATGTACTCAAGAAAATCAAGAATACAACGTCCATAGTGACCTCTTAAAGATTACCTAAATAGTCCCTAAGACTACCTAAGTCTTAAATCATGTCCACAACACCAAACCTCTTCCCTAACTAGAGTTATCCTCAAGACTTTCAAAGATAAGACATGAAGAGATCATCTCTTATTCCCTTTTCACACTTTTTCTAAGGAATTGCTAAGTCACTTTAGATTAGGTACTTATTAATTTACATATTTCTTAGCACAAGTCATTAGTTCATTAGTTCATCAAGACTCATACATGACATAAAGGACTCAAGTAATGGTCTTATACAAGACCTAGGAACTCCAAATAACACATTCAAAGTCCATTGTGCAATGTCTAGATAGCGTCCCATACCACCACCTAAACCTCATAAACTTCTCTAATGCTAATAGGTATTCCATATGATGAGAATAGGCAATAACAAACATAGACCATGATATCAACACATGGAATCGAAGTTCTGTCCTACTCCGATGATGTTGTTTTACTTGCCAAGGGTAGAACCTATACACATCCCATGTAGGCACACGGTTAAGGAATATGAAGGGCTTCCTTGTATTCTAGTCTCGTACTTAACTAAAACTACTTCCCTTACCATACTCACTCGGTGCTAGCCTTCTTTCTCATAGATTAGTTCATACATTAGGTTCACATAAAAGGGTTCCATAATAAGTTCATAACCCAATCACATTTACCCTACCAAAGAAGGTCCACTAGGGCTACCTCACAAAGGCGACAAAGAAGATCATGATGAATTTCCTAAGGATTCATATGATGCCGTTCCAGATAATTAACCTTAAGTCTATCATTCCTTTACTTTTAAGGAAACCATTATGGCTTACAACTTCAACAATCTCAACATTATCACCAAGTCAAGGTTTTCACATAAAAGACTCTCTTAAGTTCATTAAGGTCACATGCCATTCATACATTCAAGACTAAGAGTTCTAACACTCTAAATCCAGACATCACATATTCATAATCATATATATCAAGCAAGGCACACAAGTCAACCAATACAAGACATCACATACTTCACTTTTAACTCACAATGCAAGTCATTCTAGAAGCACCTAGAAACAACTCTAACATCTTCAATTCATCTTATATACTATCATAACATCTTCAATGTAATCAACATAGACTAATATAGCCAAGTAGGAATAACCAAGACTCAACTCCAACACTACACACATAACGTCAAAGGCATAGTCTAACATGGTCACCTAAGACAACATGAATAGAAGAATACATATATGACTCCGCATGTAGATAGATATTTTCATGCACCCTAAATGGACCATACAAATCACAATACACTTGAAGTATAAAAAACATAAAAATAAAAAGGAATTGGCAGCATACCCCACATCATCCTCAACACTTCAATCCAAAGTCAATTCACTCAATTCGATAACACAAGACCCTTACCGAAGTCTCTAACCAACAATTCAACATAAAAACTACAATAATCAATGAAATGGGTAAAATCAATGTAAAATAATAAATCTAATATAACCTAGATATCAATTTACTACAATTATTACATCAATGAATAGCCCACATAAAACTACATAAGAATTCGTCAACATTAGATCAATATCAAGTAACCCAAAACTTAGTAAAAATATAGGGTTCATCCAATTCATGGGTTCATAGGTAATTCAGGTTAAAATCATCAATACAATATCAATTAAATGATAATTCAATGTTTATAAATCATTTATGCAAGAATCCTTGGTAGAATCATGAAATTGGACAATTCAACTTTAGAAACTTTGAAAACATGTTGAGAATTGGGGCTCCTTGATGAAGAGAGTTTCAAGGATCAATATTCATACATTGATGAAGCTAAATATTCACTTTTATTAAGAATTTCCACTCAAAACGTCACCTCCAAGCTGTTTCTTGATTTGGACTTCAATGGACACTTTGAGAGAACTCTAAGGGAATTTGGGGTTTTGATTTGGATGAATGATTCTAAGTGTTAAACACTTATATTCACATTTAAAACACCCAATATACCCCTTAATAAACGGCGAATACATCCATTTATAAGTGGGGTGAATTTACAAGTTGACCCCTAGACTTAACAATGACTACACGCAGGCACACAAGCCAATCAACAGACTGCCCATCGACAGGGCGTAAGCCCACTTACTGGGCGTGCTGGCAACCGTCGACGGGTTCAAAGGATGGGAAATTTTAGCCTTGCCCCCCAGGATACGTACCTACTAACGCCCACCACCTACGGGGCGTCGACCACGCTACTGGCTGTCGATTGCCTTCCGTAGGTGGACTGCCTTTTGGCAGTTTAGGCCACCGACTTGGGTCCTTTCTCAAGGACCCTTGGTTAGTCCATGGGGATAATTTCTCGGACGTTTCCAACCCAAATAAGATCGTCTATGAGTTTAAAACCTCTCACATAAATTTCATTTAAAAAAAACGTAAAACTCGACGAAACAAGCCTAGACATACAAGGTCATTTCAAGGCACATCTTTCGAACATCATGGACGTTCTTGGTTGTTTTACCTCCAAACTCCAGGAAACTCGACACACTGCCTATACATGGAAGTTAAAACCTCATGAATCACATAATGTCACATAAAACCACATATGAGGGATATAGGGTACTTAGTCGTCGAACGTCTTAGTCGCCCCTTGACGTTTGATTTCCAATGCACCTAATACTTTAGCTACTGCCTATATACCATATATTAGACATATTTAGGACCTTAGAACATCAATACTAACATGTTAGTATCATGTTAACATAGGTAATTTTCAGGGTCTTACACCTCGTAAACACATGCGACATGCTACTACAAAATTATAACTCTCAAGCTTGAATGGAATAGAAGAGAAGAGACAACAACCAACAAACCAAATATTCACCATACTACAAAACTTAGAAGGAACCCATCACAACTCAAAAGAGAAAACTATAACTTAACGGTATCCTTATCAAAATTTGCTCTAGCTTGGAGGCAATAAAATGATTCCTCTTTGGTGCACCAACATCCGGAACATTAGGAGGAGCTTTCTTGGCCTCTTTTCCTCTATCCGCAATAGGAGGAGAATCTCTCACCTTATGATCATAATTTCCACAACCAAAGAACCATTAGTTCCGGCTAGGCACTTGAAAATGTGTTTCTTCCCACAAGTGGAGTAAGTAGGCTTAACAACTTCAGAACCATCACCTCTGTCATACTTGACCTTAAGATAACTAGGTGCATATTTATTTGGAGACCTCTTTTTAAATATTTGTTGGTTTTTCTTATCGAATCTACCCCTCATCAAATTCCTTGAAATCCTACTAAGTTTGGTCTCTTCAATGGATTGTTCATGCACCATGAGTATAGATAGGTTCATGTCATTATGGAGCATCGTGGTACGACACTCATCTTTCACAAGGTTGGCAACAACAGTCACAAACCTACTCATCTCATCTCTAAGGTTAGACACCAAATATGGAGCATACTTAGATAATATGGTAAATATCAAAGAATACTATTCAACTCTCATTTTACCTTGCCTAAGGTTTATAAACTCTTCAACCTTCACTTATCTCTTCTCACGGGGAAAGTACTTACCTAAGAAGGCTTCCTTAACCTCTTCTCATTCTGTATGACCTGATCCAACCACTCTATTACCTTTCCATTTAGTGTACCATGCTTGTGAAATTTCCCTCAATTGGTATGAAGCTAACTCCGCCTTCTTCCGAGAAGTCACCCCCATAGAACTTAATACCTAATAGACACCATATAGAAACTCTTGGGGATCCTCTCTCACCTTATAAACAAGGAATATAGGAGGATTCATCCTCAAAAATTCTCTCAATCTAGAGGTCATGGTGCTCTCATAAGAATTCATCCTAGGCCCAATATCCCTATTAACTTGAGCCGTCATGGTTTGGGCTAGGGTAAGGAGCGCCTCTCTAATCTCTCCATTAGTCATGTTTGGGGGAAACACCGAAACCTCATTCCCTTGATCAACTATAGTGACTTGTTCACCTTGAGGAACTTGTGATTCTTGTGGATATTTTCCACCTTGTGGAGGAACTCCCTCATTGATCACTTCTTCATCAGCTCTCCTTTCGGGTGTCTTTCTTGTATTCATATCCTATAAAAAGGAGATAAGTGAGTAGATAAAGACACTTATACCGTGACTCTATGGCACAACACAAGAGTAATAAAGAAAATGGAACTCCATCGCCCTATAGTCTCTTGCTCATAGATGTGTTGCAACTCACCATCAATTAACAAGACTCTATTAGACGTAGCTTTCATGAGACTTTGAATCCTAGGGATTACTTCATAACCATATGCTCAGATACCAATTTTTTCACGACCCAAAGTACACCCTAGAAGTTAGGGCACCCGTAAGTAGCCACACGACATACTCAACTCTCGGAGCTCTTATACAAGCCCTTAGATATCATTCATTGCATATATATATATATATATATGTATGTATATATATATATATATATATATATATATATA
>NC_028645.1:29303257-29376119 GCF_001406875.1 Solanum pennellii
TATATATATATATATATATATGAAGGATTAAAACATTTCACAACATTAGTCAAACTCTTTGATAGAAACATAATAAAGACTAATTCTCTTTATAGCCATCGTAGAGAGATGAAAATCTTAGGGTCACAGCCCATACATCAGCTAAACGGAAATCTAAAGTCTATTACAATGTCTTTTTGAAAAAGGAAACTAAAAATAACTATATCCTCGAAGCAATTGGGGACATACCAAGTTGGCTTGAGAGAATGCTATTCCCCAGCTTCAGTTCAAAGAGACTCCTCACTTTGAACATATACTTGTAGAAATAAACAACATAAGGAATTTGTACATTGAATGCACTAAGTATGGTGACATGCAATAAAGCCATGCTAATATAAATATTTACTTTATAATATGCTTATTGTCAAGACCCTCAAAATGAGTTTAGGTGTCTAGAGCCACATTTGTGCCTAAAATTGTTAATAAGGTGTTAATTAAGTGATTTACAGTGTTTGTACATGATTTTTAAGTTGTTTGGGGTCAAACATCTAAGACCGTCCAACTACCGAAAGTTTGCCTTGAAACGTGCTTGTGTGTCTGGGAATGTTTCACGTGTTCATTTTTGTTAAAATTGATGTGAGAGGTCCTTAACATGTATATGATCGTATTTATGTTGGAAACGTCTAGGAACAACTCCCCAAGGACCACCCAAGGGGTTTTTGAGAAGGACCCAAAGGCTACCTAGACACTGCCCTGGAAGTGTTCATCTACGCTTGGACAACAACGCCCAATAGACTGACCTACTCCCGTCGATTGGGGACTGCACTCAACACTTAGATGTGTGAGCTCAATACCCAAGAATGAAGCCTCAGTAACCATCGAAGGAGGATCAGGATGGCCCGTCACTTCATCGATGCCTCGTCGTCCATGGTCGTCGATTGTGCTGCCAGCGTGCTATCCATTTAAGGGGTAAATGAGAAATTCACCCACTTTCTAATTAGACTCTAGAAGGTTGAATTATGTGTTTTTAGGTATTTTAAGTTAGTATATAAGCCTTAACTCTAATTTAGGATTCATTTTACAAAACAAATCTTTCCCTCTCAAAACAAACTCTCCAAAAACACCCATCAAAGACCAAGCTAAAGAAGAAGCTATGGATGTGGATTCTTGGAGCTTTCTCTTCAGAGTTTGTGGGCTATATTATTTGGACGGTATGGTAATCCTTTATCCCTATATAACTTTCACGACCGAGAACAGCCCCTTGATGCAACCAGTGTCGTCATTTTCGAAGAGGACTAAGACTAGCCTCTTAGCATTCATTACTACATTTCATAGGTTAAAATACGTAAAAATTTGAAAACTTTATACATATTGAGGTATACATTGACCTTGGCGCATACCAAGCATATATACATATGGACTTTACATAGACTCCTCACATAGGAATCTTACATAGGTTTACAACATAGTTAAACATAATCAACATATAGGGAGTTAGTCTAATAAAACCGTCTCACATTAAACCATCTAAACGAAGTACAATATTTGGGAATAGCCCTTAAACACTTACATATTGCTATTTAGGGATTACAACAGTTGTCTTTGAGAATAAGGAAGCAACGAATGTCTTTTAGAATATATCAATACACTAGGGTAGATCAAAGGCACCATCCACAAAATTTGAGGACTCACTACTACTTGGTGGAAGAAGTCCAAGTATCCTTGCAAAGTGGCCTAGAAGCTCTTTAATGGACGGAACCTAGAATGTTTGGGAAAAAGGGAAGAAATATGGGTTAGTACAAAACACATGTACTAAGTATTGTTCCTATGCATAAAATCATCAATGAATACTTGATATACAAAACATGAAATCAACGTACTCATACAAGAACACTACAAAGACTATCCCTTATGATTTCACATGTTCAATGAGTAAGACGAGTCCCATACCCTCCCTCACCCTATGTAGTTACCTTTAATACAAGCCCTAATAATAAATCACATACTTGACTTATTCATTTAACATATTACGTGAGGGAAGATAGTGCAATACCCGATATGAGACCATATAAGATACATGGAATTCGGTGGTCTCCTCATACACCGAAATGAGAGGGTAAACAGTAGCCTAAGGTGTAACAAATCTTACATAGCTATCTAGGTGGATCCACTAAGCTATAGTTCTATTAGGGAACATAATTAAGGGTCAAGGAGATTGTTATTAGAAATGTTGACTTACTAACTTGGAGGTTTCTATATCATGAGACAAGACATATTGTGGGAATCCCGACTTGCTTAATGTGAAAAAACCCTTGTAGGAGGACAAACTTGCTAAACATGAGACCTCTATCACATTTACATGCCCTTTCGGTGCTAAACATTTATTCCCTTTAGTAATCATCATTCTCATTATACAAGATCACATTAGTCTCCTCTAGACCCCTATGTGAACATCTTATCATAATAGATCATAGGTATTCATAAGTGAGAACTACCCTTTAACTTTAGAAACCACATGCATGTGAGTAAACCTTTCACTCCATACTTTGTTATAATCATTAGAAACTATTTTCAATCACATAGTAATCATACCATAACATACTTGAATATTTCATAATAAATTAAATAGTCTAGGGTTAAGGATGAGGAATACTTCCTATCAACATCACAACAACATATTAGACATAGAAGCATCACAGTCTAAATAACTCATACTTCATAATTGAATTCAAGAAGAATCAATTTTCGTACCTTTTTTACCTTTCA
Source organism: Solanum pennellii (assembly GCF_001406875.1). NCBI lineage: Eukaryota > Viridiplantae > Streptophyta > Magnoliopsida > Solanales > Solanaceae > Solanum > Solanum pennellii. The sequence continues at coordinate 29,306,003 of NC_028645.1, forward strand.
TTGCCTCCATACTTCTATAATCAAAGGATACATTTCCAATGCATATTTAAGGTAAATTCAAGAATAAATTACATAATAAACATCAATGTGGTCAATCAACATATTCGTCCTCTTCACAATTCACCATGTCAATTCAAAATTTTCATGAAATTGGGGGAAGACATGGGTTCATGGGGATCTTGAGTGAATAACAAGAATTAACCATGAATATATAATTGAGAAACATCAATTGACAATAATTCATCACAAATAATTCCTAATTTCATTTTCCAAAGAAGACCCCTGTGTAGAGAAAAACTTAGTTTAAGGATGTTTGAAAATATCTTTGAAAGGACCTTTTGGGGGAAGGAATCCCAAGAATTAAAGAAACCATAACTTAATCAAGAGTTTAGCCTCCAAGAGTAGAAAAACATGGGAATCTTCAAGCTTCAAAGCTTCTTTAATGGAGATTGAATAGAGAGAGAAAGTAGAGAGAGGTGAGAGCTTTTGGGTTTTTGATTTGGGTGAGTAAAAGTTGGGGAAAACTAATTGAAAATAAATATATAGACCTCCCAAGAAATACCCAAAAGACTCCTCACTTAAGTTTACCATTTAATAAAGTCAAACTCGAATTCTAAATTTCAAATTTTCATCGGGGAACAAGTTCGCGATGTGGAGCTTCTCCCGGAAGATTTTGACAATATATTAATTAGAGATTAGAGTCCGCGACGCATACTTTATTTTTTACCAAAGGCCCACCAAGTCCGCGACGTGGACACATTTCTTCCTTGTGTATTTTGGCTGCTGCTTTGGCAACTTGCCAAACCATGTTTTGGGTCTACGAGGGCGACCCTTGGGGGGTTGCACCTGGACTTTTTGACTCTATATACATAATTTTATCCATTTAAAGGCACTCTACAAGTTTTAGACCTCATACAATACTTCCAAACCTTAACAAAACCTAAGGACATTTTACTAGTTCAATTAAATTAGCTTCCGGACGTCTTGGACGTTTCTTGACGTCTTGATTCTAAAACTTCCTAAATAGTTTATAAACATTATTTTTGGCTCAACATCGCAACATTAGGAATTATCCTTATCAACATCAACAAGTTGTTACATTACATCAAAGAGTCACTTATGACAACATTCCTTTCTAAACATATCAACATGCTCAATATCATTTCATGAAGGTAAACAACATACCAAATACACAATATAAGTGCAATAAAGCAAAAGAGCATTTTTCATGGTAAGTCATCTTAGCAAAACCTTTTTACCATAAACATGTATACCTTTGCAAAACAAGTCAAATACAAATTAACTCATTATTTTAATTATTAATAGGAACAGATAACCTTAATTAGAAAATAAATGAGGATAACAAGAATTCATGTCGGCCTCGGCCTCACATGTTGCTCCCTCGACTAGGTGATTCTTCCATAACACCTTTACGGAGGCCACCTCTTTATTCCTCAACTTCTTCACACGTCAATCAAGGATTTCCACTGGAACCTCTTCATAGGAGAGCTTCTCATCCATACTTAGAACCTCAATAGGAAGAATCTATTCGGGGTCGCCAATACACTTCGTATGCATGGATATATGGAATACCGGGTGAACAGAAGCTAGATCACTAGGTAATCTCAACTCGCATGCAGCCATGCCAAACTTTTGCAAAATTTCATAGGGACCCACATAACAAGGTCTTAACTTCCTTTTCTTGCCAAATCTCATCACCCGTTTCATAGGTAATATTTTCAAATACACCTTGTCACCTTCTTCAAATTCTAGTTCTCTTTTCTTAGTGTCAGCATAAGACTTTTGCCGTCTATAGGCTTTTTTCAATTGATACCTTATCATATGAACTTTCTTCAAAGCGTCATAGATCAATTCGAGACCAAAAAGAGAATACTCGTCAACTTAAAACCAACCAACCAGAGATCTACATCTCCTACTATACAAGGCCTCAAAAGGAGCCATGGATATAGTCGAATGGTAACTACTGTTATAAGTGTACTCAACCAAAGGAAAATGCTCATCCCAACATCCCTTGAAGTCAATGACAGAATCTCTAAGCATATCTTCAAGAGTAAGAAAGGTATGCTACGCTTGACAATCCGTTTGGGGATGAAAAGAGGTGCTTAAATTTACTCTTGTACCCAACCCTTTTTGCAACAACCTCCAAAACCTAGATGTGAATTGTGTGCCCCTATTAGATATGATGGATAGAGGAATACCATAAAGACTGACAATCTCATCTATATATATCCTTGCATAATCCTCTACCGAGTAGGTGGACTTAATGGGAATAAAATGAGTGGATTTCATCATCCCATCCACCACTACCCATATAGAGTAATTTTGCCATCGTGTCCAAGGCAAACCCACTATAAAATCAAAATTAATGTCTTCCCACTTCAAAGTGGGAACTTGTATTTCTTGAAGTAAGCCACTCGGCTTTTACTTGTCGGCAATTTGGACACTTTGCAACAAATTTTCGCTATATCCCTTGTCAAATCATCTTGCAAAAATACTTCTCTAAGGTCATGGTACATCTTATTAGAACCCAGATGAATTGAGTAAGGAGAACCATGAGCTTCCTCTAGGATCTGGTTCTTCAAATCATCAATATCTGGTAAACATAATCTATTTTAGTACCTTAGCACACCATCCCCCCTTGGGAGAATGACTCATTCATTTACTAAGTACAGATTCCTTTAAATCCATCAACAGCGGGTCAAGATGTTGTTTAGATTTCAGCTCAACCACCAAAGATGATTCAGAGTTATGGTGGACCACAAAACTACCATTTGGAGAATCTTCCAACCGAACACCCAATATAGCCAACCTATGAACATCTTTCACTAGGTCTTTCTTGCCTTCTTCTACATGAGACACACTACCCATGGTCACACAACCTAAAGCATCCGCAACGACATTGGCCTTGCCGGGATGCTAGAAAACACTCATGTCGTAATCTTTCAACAATTCCAACCACCTTGATTATAAGAGATTAAACTCCTTTTTAGTAAACAGATATTCAAGACTCTTGTGGTCAGTATACACAATAAAATGAACACCATATAGGTAATGCCTCCATATTTTCAAAACAAACACTACGACAACTAAATCGAGATCATGAGTTGGATAATTTTTCTCATGCAACTTGAGTTATCTAGAGGCATAGGCTACTATCTTTGCATGTTGCATAAGAACACACCCCAAACCCACTAGGGATGCATCACAATATACCACAAACCTCATTGTACCCTCCAATAAATTCAACACCGGAGTAGAGGTAAGCCTATCTTTCAATATTCGGAAACTTTTTTCACATGCCTCCGACCACCCAAACTTAACACTCTTTTGGGTCAAGGTAGTCAAAGGAGAAGAAATGGAATAAAAACCATCCACAAACCTCCTATTGTACTCGTCTAAACCCAAGAAACTTCTAATGTCGGTTAGAGTCTATGGTCTAGGCAAATTATTAACCGCCTTGGTTTTATTTGGGTCAACCTCTATACCCTCACTTGAGATAATATGACCAAGAATCGCCACCGATCTCAACCAAAACTCAATCTTTCTATATTTGGAAAATAGTTGATGTTTCTTATGAATTTGAAACACTACCCCCCAATTCTCCATATGTTAATCTTGACTCTTGGACTTCAACAAAATATAATCAATGAATACAATTACAAATGAGTCAAGATAATCTCGGAACGCCCTATTCATTAGGTCCATGAAATTCTCCGGGGATTTGTTAGACCAAAGGAGATGACAAGGAACTCATAGTGACCATACCTAGTCCGGAAAACCATTTTAGGTATGTACTCTCCTCTCACCCCTGAGTTGGTGATAACCCGACCTCAAGTCAATCATAGAAAAGTAGCTTGCCCCTTGCAATTGACTAAACAAATCATCGATTATAGGGAGAGGATATGTGTTCTTATTTGTAACCTTATTTAGTTGATGATAGTCAATGCACATCCTAAAGGACCCATTCTTCTTCTTTACAAACAAAACCGGATCTTCCCAACGAGAAATACCAGGTCTTATGAAACCTTTTTAAAGTAAATCATTGAGATGGAGCTTAGGTTCTTGCAACTTGTCCGGATCCATCTGGTAAGGAGGGATTTGCATAGGTCTTGTATCTGGCAACAAGTTCATGCCGAAGTCTATTTCCCATTCATGAGGGATTCCGTTAAGTCATCGAGAAAGACTTCAAGAAAATATCTCACTACGAGTTTTGACCTTAATGGAGGGACCTCGTATTAGAGGTCCTTAACCCTTACAACATGGTAAAGATACTCTTTAGTGATCATTTATAAGCTTTTAGACATGAAATAATTCAACCTCTAGGGATTGAGTTTCCTCCCTTCCATTCTAAGACGGTTTCATTTGGGAATAGGAACTTCACTACCCTTGTTCTACAATCTATGGAAGCAAAAAAAACATTCAACAAATCTATCCCCAATATGACATCGAAGTCAACAATATAAAGTTCTACCAATTCAACCAAAGTAACTCTATTGGGTAATGTTATAGGAAAATTCGTAAAAACTCTTCTAGCCACAATGGAGTCACCTATCGGGATTGTAACCGAAAATGGTTCAGTCAAAATATCAGGTAAACTATCAAACATTCTAGATACTAGAGGAGTTACAAATGACAATGTAGTATCCAGATCAAGTAAAGCATAGACATCAATAGAGAACACTTGCAACATACCGGTGATGACATCAGAGACTCCTCTTGTTTGCCTCTAGCATGGAGAGCATAGAAATGAATCTTCTTATAGCATTAGTATTAAGGGTACCTGCTTATGCTTGAGAATTTTTTCTCCCTTGAGCTTCATCATAGGACAATCCCTCTTCATGTGACCACTGTTGCCACAACCATAGAAATTTTCCTTACCAACTAGACACTTGCCTTCATGTTTCTTACTAGATTTAGCACAAAAAGACTACTCCACATAAGGACCAATACCTTTCTCCTCCTTAGGCTTGGGTGTAGACCCTTTACCGTTGTTGACCCTTTGAATGGTAGAAGGACTTTGATTCGGAAACCTCTTCTTGAACCTTGGCTTATCTTGTTCTTAAAATCTAGACTTAGAAGAATTTCCATCCTTGGCCCCTGTCTTCTTCAATTCCCTACCTAGTTTCTTAATCTTTTGCTCCTCAATTTGTTCGGCATGAACTATGGCACTAGATATGTCCATTCTAGGAATCAACATAGCCAACCCACATTCACTAACCACAAGATCGAATATCCTCATAACAAAATTTTTCATCTTGGCCCTAGAATCCTCCACAATAGTAGGAGCATACTTGGAAAGTTGAGTAAACTTGAGACTATACTCCATAATACTCATACTCCCTTGGCGTAGGTTGATGAATTCTTGCATTTTCCTCTCCCTTAGTTCCAAGGGAAATAACTTATCAAGAAAATTCGTCTTGAAAGCTCCTCTAGTAATCCGACCTTCTATAACCGACCTCTTATCCTTCAATTGCTCATACCAAACCAGAGATACATATTTGAGTTGATAGGTGGCTAGATCAACATTTTCATGAGAATTCACCCCAATAGCATCTAGTACGATGAATACTTCCTCAATGAACCCTTGCGAGTCCTCCTCCACCTTGGAGCCAAAGAAAGTAGGGGGATTCATCCTTGTTAAATCCCTTATCCTTGATGTAGTAGTTCTAGCATTGGGAACATCTTGAACCCTAGTATCCCTAGAAACTTGAGTACCAAATTTTGGGTGAAGATATGAATGGCCTCCCTTAATAAACATTAGACAGAACTCCTTCTTCAATAGGAACTTGAGGGTTTTGAGAAGCCTGATGGGAAACCGCCTCATTTAAATTCTCCTCTACGACCCTTCAAGCATTGTTCTTTCTTGTATTCATTGCCTATAAGCACAAGAAATATATTAGAAGACAAGGACATGTAGAGTTAAGATGCTAGAGGCACGACTTCCAGAATACCAACAAAGTGTGACTTTCCTAAGCATCACATAACGTCTCATTCACAATTGTGGTGCGCTTCACAACCATGAACATGACTATACTTGACGTGGTTTTAATGAGACATCAATCCTAAGATTATTTAACCTCATGCTCTGATACCATGTTTGTCGACCGGGGAGCCCCCCCAGATGCAATTTGCATCGTCATCCTAGAAGAGTACTAAGACTAGCCTGTTAGCATTCATCATTACATTTCATACGTCAAAATATGTAGAAATTTGAAAACATTATACATATTGAGGTATACATAGACCTCTTGCATACTAAGCATATATACATGTTGAGTTCTTAGACTCCTAATATCGGAAGATTACATAGGCTTCTTTCATAGTAGTATAATCAACATATAGGGAGTTAGTCTAATAAAACCGTATCGCATTAAACAATCTAAACAAAGTACAATATTTGGGCATAGCCCTTATACATGTTAATATTTGCCACTTAGGGCTTACAACAATTGTCTTTAAGAATAAGATAGCTACGAATGTCTTTTAGAATATATCAATACACTAGGGTAGATCAAAGCCACCATCCTCGAACATGGAGGACTCACCACTACTTGGAGGAAGAAGTTCAAGTACCCTTGCAAAGTGGCCTAGAAGTTCGGCTGGAACCTACAATGATTGGGAAAAAGGGAAGAAATTTGGGTTAGTAGACAACAGATGTACTAAGTATGGTTCCTATGAATAAAATCATCAATGTAAGAAAAAAGGTACAATTTAGTCAAAACCATGCTTTATTTTCAATAGCTCAACATGCACATATATGGAATATTATAAGTCAAGCAAATATGATATGAACCAAATACATAAGCAACCCAAAAACAATAATTACGAAAATGCCAAGAATACAACCCCATTACCCTATCCAAAGCTAAGTATCAAATTAAGGAACTTATTATATACAAACAACATAATCTCATAACTTATCATAACATGCTTAATTCTTGAGTTCTTATATACTTGATATACATAACATGAAATCAACTTACTCATACAAGTATAATACTAAGACCATCCCTTAGGATCCCATATGTGTGATAAGTAATAGGAGTCTCACACCCTCCCTCACCCTATGTAATAACCTTTAAGACAAGCCCTAATAATAAACCACATACTTGACTTATTCATTTAACATATTACATTAGAGAAGATAGTGCAATAACAGACATGAGCCCATGTGAGCTACATGGAATCCGGTGTCTCCTCCCACACCAAAAATAGAGGGTTAACACTAGCCTAAGGTGTAGCCAATCTTACATAGCTACCTAGGTGGATTCACTAAACTATAGTTCTATGTGGGCAAATTAAGGGTTGAGGAGATTGTTACTAGAAACTTTGACTTACTAATGTGGAGGTTTCCATCTCATGAGAAAACAGATGTTGTGGGAATCCGCACTTGCTAAACGTGATGAAACCCAAGTGGGAGGTTGGACTTGCTAAACATTAGACGTCCATCTCATTTATATGCCCTTTCGATTCTAATCATTTATTCCCTTTTGTAATTATCGTTTTCACCAGACAGGATCACATTAGTCTCCTATAGACCCCTATGTGAACATCTTATCATAATAGTTCATACGTATTTATAATTCAAAACTACCCTTTCACTTTAGAAACCACATACAAGTGAGTAAACCTTTCGCTCCATACTTTGTTATAATCATGAGAAACTACTTTCAATCATATAATAATCATACCATAACATACTTGCATATTTCATAACCAATTTAATAGTGAATGATTAAGGATGAGGAATACTTGCTATCAACATCACAACCAGACATTAGACATAGAAGCATCACAATCTAAGTAACTCATGCTCCTAATTGAATTCAAGAAGAATCAACGTTCATACCTTCCTACCCTTTCATTTCCTTCATCCTTCAATTACCAAAGTATACATAGCAAATGTATAATTAAGGTAAATTCAAGAAGAAGTTACACAATGAACATCAATGTGGTCAATCAACATATCAGTCCTCTTCACAATTCACCATGTCAATTCAAGCTTTTCATGAAATTGGGAGAATACATAGGTCCATGGGAATCTTGAGTGGATAACAAGAATAAACCATGAATATATACTTGAAAAACATTAATTGAACATAATTCATCACAATTGATTTCTAATTTCGGTTTTCAAAGAAGACCCATGTGTACAGAAAAAACCTTAGTTTGGAGATGTTTGAAAATATCTTTCAAAAGGACCTCTTGGGGGAAGGAATCCCAAGAGTTGAAGAAACCATATCTTAATAAATAATTTAGCCTCCAATTTGAGTTGAAAAAATGGGAATAGGGTCTTCTTCTTCAAGCTTCAAAGCTTCTTCAATGGATATTGAATAGAAAGAGAAAGTAGAGAGAGGTGAGAGCTTTGGGGTTTTTTATTTGGGTGAGTAAAAGTGAGGGAAAACTAATTTAAAATTAATATAGATACCTCACATGAAGTACCCAAAATACCCCTCAATTAATTTGACTATTTAATGAAGTCAAACTCGAATTTAAGATTTCAGATTTTTGTTGGGGAACAGGTCCGCGACGCAGAACTTCTCCCGCAAGATTTTCTAAATTTATTTTTGAGACAGAAGAGTCCGAGACATTCCCTGTACGCAGACTTGATTTGTGACCAAAGGCACACCAAATCCGGGACACGGACACATTTCTTCCATGTGTATTTTGGCTGCTTGCTAAGCCAAGTTTGGGGTCCTTTTGTGGACTCTTAGGGAGACACTTGGGGGGTCGTACCTGGACGTTTTCTCTCTATATACGTATTTTTACCCATGTAAAGTCACTCTACAAGTTTTAGACCTAAAACAACACCTCCAAACCTTCAGCAAACCTAAGGACATTTTACTCGTTCAATTAGACTTGCTTCCGAATGTCATCGACGTTTCTTGACATCTTGAGTCTAAAACTTCCTAAATGGTTTATTAACATTATTTAAGATTGTAAATAGTTTTACCAACCTTATAAAAACATGTGAGGCTCTATATTAGGTCATTGACTTTCAGAGTCTAACAATTACCATTCATCTATGGAGTCCTTTATCTTTCAATCTAGCCATGGTCTCATTGTTAGAATGATTTCAAAAACATTTTAATGTTGAAAATTTCATTAATATATGGCTTTAACATGATTTTCATTTCAATTCCATAAATAATCCATGATCTATTTATCCTCTTAAATTATGATATGTTATGGGTATTATGCTCTTGACTAAATTGTGATTCAGTTGTTATTATATTATAGTATGTTGATTTATACTAGTATTATATATATAAACTTACTATGGATTGTGGAGAATTGATCAAGACGACCATGAGCTTGGAGATTTGGTACGTTGACCTATTTCTTCTTATCTAGCTTAGAATGTACATTGAATTGGCCTTGAAAGGTATTGTATGGTATGGTCCACTTATGGTCGTGGTATTTGCATTCTTGTACATGTATATGTGTGATGATCGTGACCTTAATGGGATTAGATACAAAATGATTTTATATGATTATTTCCATGTTTAGGAAGTTGAAGGATTTAGCTTTGATTCTAATATCATGTTCTAAGTGAATTCATGTTATATGAAGTATGTGAACAATATTCCACGCTAGTTGCATGATTTAGGAGTCTAGATGATATTTTGTATATGTGATTATCATTTTAGGATTAAAAGTGGTCAAATATGCCTAATGGTGATGAATACTCTTGTAGCATGAACCCTACCTCTATGACCCCTATATGAATTTATGATGAAAGTATGCTAGGAGTCTTCTATTCTAATGTTGAATATGTTAGTGTCTCCTATGATGTAATGCGAGTGAGTGTAGTCTATAGTCCTTAATACTCTATACGTGTGTATGAATTGAGACTTGAATAAAGGTTGTACATGTGTTCTGATCTTTAGAGGGTGGCTTCCTCAATGTAAGGTGTTAAGACTTTATGTGATCATGTTGACATATGTACACATACACACACTTCATGCATATCAATGAGTAGGATAGATTCATGATGATTAAGGAAATGATAGTTTACCTATGCATCATTACCTATGTCTATGGATGTGAAGTATATGATTAATGAAGTTATGAACATGTGTGATAAGAGGTGTTATGTGAAGGTAGATCGCACATTGTATCACATATACATGATTTTATGATTGTGTGAATATGTGAAAGGACATTCTTACATGAAGTAGGGTCTAGGATGAAAGGAAAATCTCATAGATTCCTTTGAGCAATGTGATGTATAAAGGAGCAAGCTCCTAAAGCCTTTTTTCAAACTGATGTTTTAAAGGCTTAAATATATTTAAAAGGGGAGTTAGAGCCTAGCACTGAGTGAACGTGATAAATGAGAGTGAGATCTTCATGTTTAGTAAGTTTGGACTCCCACAAGAGAACCGTCACGTTTAGCAAGTCCAGGTTCCCAACATAGATGTTGTCTCATGAGATGGAAACCTCCACGCTAGTAAGTCAAGGTTTCTAGTAACAATCTCCATGTTCCATAACTATGTGCCCACGTAGGTTATAGCATTAAAATTCCACCTAGATAGCTATGTACCATTGGTTACAGCTTAGGCAAGTGTGAACCCTCTTTTTTCGGTGTGGGAGGAGAACACCAGATTTGATGTAGCTCACATGGTCTATTCAGTTATGGATAAGTCTGTAGAGTAAGAAATGAACTTATATAAGATTATGAACTCTAATCACAACTCCTTAAGGAGATTACTTAGTAGAGGTAGGATTATTGCCCCTACCCATGCATTGAACAAGTTAACTTCAAGAAAGGATAAGATTAGTACATGTATGCAAGTAAGACTTATATGATGTTATGTATGAATTTTATGAATGCTTTGTTAAGTGACGTTGCTATGTTAAGATATAAAATATATGTATGTATGTCAATTGCACTTATGTCTTCTAAATGGGTTTACTTAGTATATGTGGGGTTATGGGACTCCATGTGTACATTGAATAAGTAAGCTTGTGCAGGGGTTATAAGGGTGGTTTACTTATTGTATGAACTAAATGAGTTAAGACAAAGGTTGTAGTAACGGAAAAAAGTCCTTACGTGATACTATGAAGTACGTGCCTTATGTGTTGTTACACATGAATGTGTTATGACTTGTTAAGTATGTTATGCCTAGTCTAGGGGGACTTCTTAGGTACAATTTGTGGAAGTAGTATTAGGGTATGCTACAAACACATTGCACTACTTTGACTTACTGGTTGTACTAGATAGTGGTCCTTATGTGAAGCTTATATTTATGATGTGCTTATTACTTGTAAATATATATGATTGTGTTTATGAAACATATCTATGATAGACTAAAGGTGACCTCAAAGTGATACATTGTACTAAGTACACTTGAGGGTTATTTAGGGAAAGAAATAACATTAAAAGATAAGTATTGTATTGTATGTATGAATATGCCTTAAAGTAAGATTAATGGCTTTATGTGCTATTTATAATAGTAATCCATGTCTTTATGATGTATGTGAACTACATTGTGCTTAAATATGCCTATATTCATGAAGTTTACTAAAAAGACATAATGCATGATTTCAAATAAAATGTCCTCTTTAAATGCATGTTTTTGCATGGTTGTCATACTTAGTATATTCTTCTGCTAATACCATTCATCTTTATCTTTTTACTCTAAGTGAATGTGTTGATTGCTAGAGGATGTCTTCTAAGTGAAGAGCTTGGATAGATCTCCCAAGTTTAAGTAAACAAACCCTTATGATTCAAGGGTTTCCTATGTCAAGATGTTTCTTTAAGGTGATGTAATAGATTAACTTATATTTTATGTGGTTAAGGGTCGTGTTCCTATTCTATTCTATTCTATTGAGTTGTCTTAAGTTTGCAAGAGAGATTTAGAGTCTATTTATCAATTTATGATGTATATATATATATGAAGTGATTATTCTAGCATATGATGTGCTATGAAAAGTTTGAAATTTTTCACTATTTTTATTACGATTAGTCAATGAAAGATGTCTAAGGTCTTGTATAAGATCTCCGAGAGGTCAAGTACAACTTCTAGGGGGTGCTCCCGGTTGTGAGAAACTTGGTATCAGAGCCTGGTTTATAAAAGTGGATTAAGGGTTCAAAGTTTGTTGTTGCCTTGTCAAATAGAGTCTTGTTCATCAATGGTGAATCACGACACATCTATGAGTGAGAGAATACAGAACAATAGAGTTTCATTTTCCTAACTATTCTTTTGTCGTTTCATAGAACATAACTCTATATGATCTCTCTCTTATGTTTCCTTGTTCGGTGGGCTTTTGGATGTAATTGTTTAGAAAGGATGATGTCTTAATGCTTGAGGGATAAAAGGTGAGTTTTTATGCTTACTTTGGTTTTGTTGCTTAACGAGTATGTATGATGGTTAAAAATTAATATATGATGATGTGATGTGATTTCTGGCTATATGTGTGAGATATGAGAATTCAGATACTATGTTGAAAAACTATGCTATGGTATGGTTTTATCTTGCTAAGAGTTCTCATAGTTGAATGAAGTCCCCTTGTGAATTGATCAATTGTATATGGTTATGTACTAGGATAGTGTAATGCAATGAAATAGGCTTGAAATGCTTCAGGAAAGTCGTAAATAGTGAAGAATGATGTGGCCTTGTTATTTGAGAAATGCCCCATAGTTGCCCTTATTAGGATTGGAGTCTTTGGTGTAGACTTGCACCTAAGGAGTGGAAACCCTCAATCATGTCAAACCTTCTTATGTGAGGAGTATCTAGGTTCGGTCTTGATTTACTTTGACCTTGATGTTTAAAGGTATGAGGTGATGAAAATGTGACTAAGCTTACCCTAAGTGGGGGATATTATGCTTAGATGGTAAGCTTATGAATGACCTTAATGGTCCTATGTTGAGTTCTCTTGAACTTCCCTATGTTATAAATCACATAAGTGACGATTATAGAGTGTTGTAAGTTCGCTACTCAATTGTGATCTCTTGACTCCTCACCTAGTGGAGAGTGAGTGATTTGTAACACTACAAAAATCCAAGATGTGTCTTAAGGCCTAACATAAGAATCATAAGGTTTAGACACTATTTTAAGGCCTATTTTAATGTTCACAAGTAATTTATGAAGTCTAGAAACCAAAACATCCCTGAATGTCCATGACGTTCGGAAACTAGTTCTAGGATGTACTAGCGTGCCTAAGCCTATTTGACTAGATTTTAGTAGTCGGAAAATGGTGAAAATTTGTGGAAGGGTGTCTAACATATTTTTAAGTTAAATCATGGTAAAAACGTGTTGGTACGACTCCCCAAGGGCCAACCAAGGGCTCTTGAGAGGGCATCGACGATTTGTGTGTGGATCGACAGGGAGTCGTTGTCTACCATCGATCAACACTTAGAAAATTTATTAAAGGGATCAAATAGCATAGTCTATGATAAGAACGACAAATGTGCAGCACGGAAGGGCACAATGACTGTAGACTCATAGATGGACCGTCGATCGGGGTCTCGTCTGTGAGGGTCCATTTTCCTTCACATTTATAAGTTGGTTTTAACAAAACAATTAAAGGGTTTGGTGGTTAGATAGGGATTAAGGGAAGACTAACAACTTAATTAACCCCCCATATAAAGACCCCAGCCCCATTAGTCCAATCACAACTCTCAAACAAAACACTCTTCCTTCTCTCTTCTTTCTTTCTCGATTGGAAGACACCATTGAATACTAGCTAGGGGAGAGATTTGGTGGCTGTGAAGGGACGATTTCACCATCAAATCTTCATGAAACATTGAGATATGGGATCTAATTCACCTTTGAGACCTCTTTCCTCAAGGGTTCCTTCAAAGTATTTTCAAAAGTTGAGTTTTCATGTGGGTCTTTCTCAATCTCAAAAATTATGTTATGAATTGGGTTGTTTATGTTTTGTATTGTATAATATGAATTAATTATCATGTTGATATATCTTTATGGTTTTGTCTAGTTTGTAGAAGATGACCCTTGACCCTTAACCCTGGGTTTGATTTTGATACAAATTAGGTTGTATTTGGTTCAATTAACTTGGTTATTGATTGACTTACTATTAGATGATGTTGTTATATTAATCATTAACAAACTGGAGTGAATTGTAGTCTTTCATACTAGTCTTGAGAAGATGATCTATGTTACGAAGTGAATTGACTTGAGTATCTTGTCTTAAGTTATGATCTAGTATTCAATTGTGATATAGTGTTTATTCTAGTCTAGTTATCATGTTTATTAATGATTTAAGATGATGTATACCGAAAAAAAATTGGGTGGAATGAGGGTTTGTGGTAAGACCTCGATGATGAAATATGAATGAGACTTGGTAAGTTTTATGATCTCTATCCTTTACTTTAAATTGTGGTTAATTGTGATTATGTTATGATGTTATATTGGAGTATGTCTTGTATTGGGATTGATAGGGTGGTAAGATGTTGAATTGAAATGTCTTAATTATGATTGTGAGTTGTTGGATTAAGATGTAAATGTTATACGGAGGGTGAATGATTTACCAATGTTCCTTATCATGATATGAGATGTTAATGTGCTAACCTCACCGATATGAATTGTAATGAAAGGACTTATACTCATGTAATTCTTATAAAGCTATTATGATGATGATGTTATCTAAGGGTTAGACCCTATAATCTAAATTAAGCTATGATTGATAATAAAGGCTTAAAGACATTTCAAAAAGGGACTCTAGCTTCGCACCAAGTAAACTAGAGTGAGGAGTGTCCCTTCCCACTTTGTGAAGGTAGCATCACTAATGTAGTCTTGAGATTGGAGACTATAATGCATGTAGCATAAAGAGGGTCCCAACTATATCTCCTTGTTCTTGAATTATGTTGCCCCCATAGCAATACTAGCTAGTGGATCCACGTAGTTGCTATGTTTCATATTTGGTACTACCGTGGCAAGTGTGCCGCCTTACTTCGGTGTAGGGTTTTATGACACCGGAGTCCACATTAGCTCATGTGGTCTATGTCAGTTAGGGAAAGGTGTTCCTAAAAGGTAAAATGAACTATAAGATTGAATTTCAACTATGATAACCTAAAGGGTCTATCTTAGTCTAGGTAGGGGTATGGGACTCTACCTAAGCATTGTACTAGTTAGCCTTAAGGAGATTCATTGGAGGATGTTCATATGTATAATTATGCATATAATGTTATATGACATGTATATGATGAACTAGGACATTGTTGATACTTTCTGTTTATTAATTCACTTAAGGATAGATGTTGGTTTATATGGTTCAAGTAAGATGACATGTACACCTGAATGCCATGTTATGTGATGTAGGATTTTAGTTATGAGTCTTATTAAGTTACTTGATTGAGTAAGGATATGGGGCTTCGCTTGGTCATTGCACTTGTTGAGTTGATAGGGGTTCATGATTAGTTTACTTTCTTTGGTTATGTTTAAAGGTAGTCTTATTAATGCTTACTATTAATATGACTTGATTATACAGTTATATTGACTATGTATCTACTTATATAACATGTGTGGTTGACTTGACAAGATTTGATGTTGTAGTTCTTCTAATGTACATGGCTATGACTTAATGAATATGCAATATTGATTGGTATGGTCTTGTTTACTATGTGTAAAGGTTTAAAATGAAAAGTGCATATTTTATGAAATACCTTTTTCTTAGCATGATTTCTAAGTATGTGTGCATATGGTCTCATACTTAGTACAAGTGGCGTACTAACCCCATTTCTTCCTTTTTCCGTAACATGTTAGGTTCCAGTCATTGAAGTGTGTTGGAAGGCGACTTTAAGAAGAATTGGATCTTTTGATCATCCAAGTAGGGTAGGTCCTCATTGTCCGAGGGCGATGCCAATATCGAGCTTATTTTGTTGTTTTAGTTCTAAGACTCTTACATTCTATCTCCTTTCATTTGAGTACGGATTGTATAAAGCCTATATGTGGCTATCTTTACATTGATGTATGGGCTATGCCCAAATTTCTAATCATGTTAGATGGTTATGAGATGAGACAATCTTTGAAGACTATGTTCAATCATATAGATATACTTATGTGCAATAAAAGTAGAAAGCTATGTTACCTTCCTATACGAAGGGTCTATGGGTAGTTGATATATATACATTATGTGTATGTAGTTCTCTATGTAAACCTCAAATTAGAATTAATGAAAAATTTGAAATTTCCCGCTAAATTTGACCTATGAATGTAATGATGTAACTAAGAGGCTAGTCTTTGTCCTCAAAGAGAACGACGACGTCGGTTACGTCTAGCGGATAAACCCGGATGTGACATGATTAACTAAGAGGGAAATGATTCCTTCTTGTGAAATGGAATGAGGTGATTTTAAGAAAGGTTTGACTATGTTTGATCCCAAGAGGGTGATTTTGTTCTTTACTAGAAGGATTGGTGGGTCAAAGTACCCTTGAATGAGATAAATTTCACTTAAGTGGGTTTACCCTACATAGTGGATGATGATGTCAGCAGTATGGTGGTAGATATCCCTATCATTTCCTTCTATTCATACTCAATCTTGAAACCAAAGAGTTCCTAAGTAACTTGATAAGAAGGGAGTTTTGCATATGAGTATAAGTTTCATATTTTCCATATGTTATGCATGTCTTAAATGGCATTATGTTATGGAAGTTATGAAAGGTCATTATTGCATTAAAAAGGAATTTTAATCAAAGTGCATGTTTATCGTGTCATTGTTCCTCTTGATATGTTAAATGTGAATTTTACTTCATTAGATGGCTAGATGAACATGCTTGATAACACTTTTAATGTGAGGGTGTTTTGGCCAAATAATGAAGTGTTAAGTTTTCCTTAAATTAGAAATGAGGTGTCCCTTGGAAATTGTGTGTCTTTTATGAATCAGGAAGTGTTGTTATAGGTACACTCTTGAGATGTGATTGTATGGCTAGCCAATGTCATTAATGTGTGCCTAAGAAGTGTAGCAACTTTCCTAAACGATGCATGTATATGAAAGCTAATGACATGTTAAGAATTGAAATTGTATGAATTGACCTTTGTGCATTGCCTTTATGTAAACACTATGATTCCATGTGTGTATGTTATGAGTAGGAGAGGTAGTTCCTCCTTGAACAAAAGTTAAACATCGCAATGTTATGTATGACCTTGATTGTATTATGTCTAAGCTATGAGATTATAGTTAACCTACATAATTCATAATTTTGTTCAACTATGTGAATTGCTTAATTTTGAATGAGTTGAAGAGTCGATTTTGCCTTTGTATGGAAGAGAAATCCTTTGTATGTCTAACTTTATGATGAAATAATGAGCATGCCTAAAAGTTGGAGAAGGTAGTTTCTCCAAATGGCAAATAGTACAAAAAGGCATGTAAGCATGGAAGAGGAAGTAGAGTAATCCATGTTTGATGTGGTCGCTTGAGTTGCATGATAGTATGAAGGTTGTGTTCAATGTAAGTTTGGTGGGTTGACACTTATGTGTTAACATATTATATTTTGTGAGCTGCTCTATGGGTCGTTGAGTCCTTGAGTGTGTTTTAAAATGTTCGAAGTGTCATTCGAGGATGAATGTTCCCAAGTGGGGGATGTTTTCAAGATTCTAAAAATGAGTTTAGGTGTCTAGAGCCTCGCTTGTGACTATAACGGTTAATAACATGTTAATTAAGTGATATATAGTGTGTATACTTTATTTTGAAGTAGTTTGGGGATCAAACCTCCAAGAACGTCCGAGATGTTTGAAAGTTAGCCCAGAGACGTGCTTGTGTGTTTTAGTGTGTCTGGGCATGTTTTACGTGTTCAGTTTGGTTGAAATTGATGTGAGAGATCCTTAACATGTATATGATCATATTTATGTTGGAAATGTCCAGGAACGACTCCCCAATGACCACCCACGGTGTCCTTCAGGAGGACCCAATGGCTGCCTAGACACTGCCTTGGAAGTGTCCATCTTCGCCAGACAAACGACGCCCAGTAGACTGACCTACGCCCGTCGATTATGGGTATTGATCAACACTTATATCACATCGGGGGAGTACCCCCTAGACGTAACCGGCGTCATCGTCCACGCAGAGGACTAAGACTAGCCTCTTAAAATTAATTATTATATTCATACATTAAAAAGTGCAGAAAAATAAAACTTTTCATCTAACTCTACAATATGAGGTTCACATAGACCTCTCGCATACACATAATATATTTATAGAGAGTTTACTTAGACTCCTCGTATAAGAAAATTATATAGTCTTCTACTTTTATGTCACATATATGTAAAATACACAACATAGTCATAATAGGGATGTCTCATATTAAACAATCTAAACGGAATAGAACAATGTGGGCATAGCCTTACGCAAATGTATAAATGCCACTTAGGTCTTACATCAATATCTTGTAACAAAAAGAGTGAAATGATTGTTCTTAGACTATAGCAATGTAACATAGGTTGAGTGATAGAAAGGCATTATCATCAGAACATGAGGACATACGCATACTTAGAGAAATGATCCAAGCCTTCCTTGCAATGTGTTCATGAACCCTTCAACGACCGAAACCTAAAATGTTGGGGGAAAGGGAGAAATAGGGATTAGCATGTAACATTCCATAAAATGTACATGTCTAGTGAAGAGCCTAGTATGTGTCTAAGAATGCGTATTAGGGTACATAGGAATCCCAATGCACAATATTGACAAATATTGGGCATATTAGAAAATATTGGATTAAAAAGGTGTTATCAAATTTTCTATGTGTTAACAAGCTTTTGTTCAAGAAATTTACCTACAATGAAAACCCTAACCTAAAATATTGATTATTAACTTAACACATTGTGTACGAGGCATCCAAGTGTCAAGCCTACGTACCATAGAACATGATCATTTAAAATAATCATGTAGAGTAAGCAGTGCCAAAGGATATAGTGAGGATCCTTGGGACAACAAGAAATGAGAAGCACCCATGTGCAAGCACATGTACAAGAATTAGATTAGGGCGGTCAGGGCTTTAAGGGGCAGGCGCACATGTGGGGGTCAATCCATGTAGCGATGAGCTTCCTAACTAACTCTTTTCTCAAACTAACTTACCTAACTAGCTAACTAACCTAGGAGTAACCGAAATAAACTAACCAGTGCACCCGACAACCTAGGACCTAACCAAATGACACTAACCTAGTAACTAAATCAAGAAACATCCTAGTATCTAACCTAGGATGGTCCAAAAGGGTTGGTTATGATCCTAAAGACATAGGGGTACTTTAGTAATTACCATAGGTCACTTAATTAATTAAATTAGCAACTTAATTAGTTAATTTAAATGGTCAAACCGAAATCGTTACACTAGACAAGTAACTAACTAAGAAACATCTTTGTACCTAACCTAGGATGCTCCAAAAGGGTTGGTTATAGTCCTAACGACATAGGGGTACTTAAGTAATTATCATAGGTCACCTAATTAATTAAATTAGAAACTTTATTAATTAATTTAAATGGTCAAACCGAAATCCTTACACAAGACAAGTAACTAACTAAGAACATCCTAGTACTTAACCTAGGATGGTCCTTAGGGTTGGTTATGGTCCTAACAACGTAGGGGTACTTTATTAATTACCTTAGGTTACCTAATTAATTAAATTATAAACTTATTTAACTAATTTAATTGGTCAAAACCTAAACCACTAAGAAATTTCAAAATTTCGATTAAGTCAAGTGTTCTTCTAATTCTAGTCAATTTAGAAGGGGCATTTTAGTAATTGGCTAAGTTCTTTATTTAATTAAGTTAATTAACTTAAGTTTTATTAGTCAATATCAGTTCCTAATACCTAGAAACTCACGACTAAAGTAGAGGACAAACGTGAGAAAAACAGTGAGCAAAACGCAAGAAAAACAGAAAATCTCTTGATTCTTCTTAGGTGATTTCAAGGTATTCTTCATGGTTTTCGTGCAAGGTGATCTTTGTAGATTCAATTGTACATAAGGCATGGGTTTTATCTCTTGGATTCCTTTCTCCAAGAGGATTTTCAAACATTTTATGAATTCAAGAATAACGAAATTCGGGTTGTTCCTAATGACATCGTTGAACGTCCATCTCAATAGTTATCCTTGTTTTTTATTCTTATAGTATGTAGATGTAATCTCGAACATGTTGTTGGTATGTGGTGCTAATTGATCATTATATATAGGTCTATTGATCAGTTAATGTCTAAAGAGGTCTATAGATTTGATTCGTATAATAAGGGTATTAGTTACGTGAGTTAAAGAATATTAACGCCTAATTGTGTTTGAGAAGATGAAGTTGTATGAATCGTTCATGCAGTTTAGTTCACTGTTAAATGTCAACTTTCTTAGAATGATTAAATCACTTTAGTATATTCATGATGTTAATTGACTTGGCTAGTGATAATATCATAGTTTGATTTATACCATCAAATTGGTTAGCAATATATTATCCAATAGTTTAATAGAATTGGCTTACTATGTTATTTCATAAAAAAAATTGGCTAATGACATTCTCATGACCATTATCTAGTGAATGTTCTGTTTATGCCAATATATTGGCTAATAATATTCTAGATTACCATAATATGTGAAAAATTAGTCTATGCCAATAAATTGGCTTACAATGTATTTCCAAAATATGATACAAAATTTGCTAATGACTAAGTTACCAAAATTAAGCATGACCAATGTAACTTTGTATTCATAACCAAGGGTATGCCAATCATTGGGGCAAGTCCCAACATACCCTTTCCAAATGAACTATGAGTATAAGTAAGTATATTAAATAAAATGTATAACGTTCATAAAGAGTGGTATAAAGCTATCAAATGTCATTAAACAAGATAAGGTGAGTAATGACATAATTTAAAGTTCAAGAATTATGAAAGTGACCAGACTGAAGTGCTAAAAGAAGACAATTCTCACTCACACCTAGACAATCATGATAGAGATATTGACATAAGAGGGAGTTAATTATCGTGAGACAAGTCTCATTAACACCAAGATGATAATGTAATGTTAAATTCACATTTCATCAAGTAAAGAAAGGGATAACCGATTATCCAAAGAGTTAAGTAAACCTCATAACTAGAAGCAAACATCCATAATGTTTGAGTGAACTCTAAAAGTTATAAAGAAAAAGAAGTTGAGCAAAGCACTGATAGACTAGCAATGAGATTTTGTCAGCACATGTAAGCCTCAAGAGATGAGGCTACCACCAAGGTGGATAAGTAGTCTCCGTATGTCTCCTAGTCTTTGAACTATGTTGCCATCATAGGAACTAGCCAATGGATTCCACATAAGAGAGCTAGTTATGATGCGGTTTCACTTTGTCCGGTGAAACCACCCCTTTTCGGTGTGGGGCAGATACTGAATTTCATGTTCAGATCACATGATCTATGTCGGTTAAATGCTCAAAGAAAGTATTCGGTTCACTTTAGCCGTGAACCACCTATTTTCAGTGTGGGGAAGACACTAGACTTTGTTTCGCTTTAGCCGGTGAACCACCCCTTTTCGGTGTGGGGTAGACACTGGATTTCATGTTTAGCTCACATGATCTAGGTTTACTTTGACCGGTGAACTACTCCTTTTGGTGTGGGTCAGACACTGGATTTCATGTTAGCTCGCATGATCTTAATGCAAAAGAATTCTTTACGAAATTAAGAAAGAAAGAAGAAGAAATGTAAGTTCAAAGTGACCTAAGAAAGCAAGAGCTTAAATATATCAAACCATCTGTGGTTGATAAAAATGAAGTTTTAAGTAGTTATTGGCTTCTGCCAAATAAAGATATATGGTCCTATATCTTCACATTATGCAAATGATTAAATAATTGGCATAGCCAAATAAAAATTGTCTTATAATGACTTCTTATATTATGCCAATAAAGGGGAGTAAAACATAATGGATAATCAATGCCCCATAATCTTCATAATATGAAAATTATGAAATAGGTGGCCTAGCCAATAAAGATTGGCTTATAAATACACTCATGCCCAATTTAATAAGAATGGAATATATAACTTGTAAGTAAGGTAGCCAAATCATTTCCTTAGTCTTTTGGATTACTTACTCAATTAATTGTAGGTATGGGACTACAATGAATCATTGCACTAGTAAGGAAAAAATAGGATCAAAGTATATCATTTAACTACATAACAGAAAGAACAAAAAGAACAAAAAGACTGAAAATAAACCAAGGCTGGAGAGAAGAGCTATCGGCCTAAGGGAGCAAATTTCTTAAGTTTTGTCTAAGTTGTTCTAAAATTATGTTCATGATTCCAATGTCATATGTTCATACAGAAAATGAGTTGTATGCCTTTATTGCTTTAGATCATATCATATTCATAGCATGAATCAGAACTAACAATTTAAAAACGTAAAGTGACTTAACATTCCAAAAAAGACATGTTGTTTTACGAAGCTCTCCTTGATCATGCCATGTCCTTATATGTTTATGTGCATACACCCATACATCATACAAGTGTGTACTAACCCCGTATAGTTTTACTATTTTTGTAAGCGCAGGACAGAGAGCAGATTAAAGACTCATTTAAGCTGTTTGGATTAGCAATCTCCAGACTTTTGTAGGTCCCCTTGAGTTCTAGGATGATACATCTATCATTCTAGCTTAGCACGTTAGACATAGTTAGTGGATGTTGTCCCCAGTGTTTTATTTCAGATTTTTTATTCAATGATTTGTATTAAAGCCGTTTGGCAAACTATTAGATATATATTGATTCTTTCATTTGAATTTCTTAATCGATTATAGATGGTTGTTTAGTTTGAGCTCATTAGGATATTATTCTATATAGGAATCATAAAAAGTCTATTTATACTTCACTATGTTTTAAATGTTTTAAATTTTCCGCAAATTTAATTATATGATTGTTATGAAAGCTAAGAAAAGGCTTGTCTGCGACCTCTAAGAGGTTAACGACGCCGGTTGCATTCGGATTCCAAAATCCGAGTGTGACAAACTTTGTATCAGAGCATGAGGTTATATTACCTAGGAACTAAGTCTCAAAAGAACCATGTTACGTAGTTTCTAACTTATGGTTGTGAAGTGCACCACAATCATCACTTAGAGACTTTGTTATGTTAGGAATTTTCCCTTCTTCTACTCTTTGTCGTGCGTGTAAAGCTTTAATATTTTGTATCTTTCTGGTATCCAACTTCCTTCTAATGTGTGCGTGTAGAAAAATGAACACAAGAAGAAACGCAGGCAGGAGAGTTGGAGAAGCAGCTGATTGGGGAAACCAAGCTCCTCCTCAAGCTCAATCTGCTGGAGTGCAAGTGCCTGTCTACCCAGCTGCATTGACTGATGGAGAAGTGAGAGCAGCACTTGTTCAGATGTCCCAAGACATCACTGCTCAGGCACATGCTATCAAAGCCCAGTCCACTAGATAGGGTGCTCCCAGGGAGAACCCACATGCTAGCACCATGACTAGTAGACTGAGAGATTTCACCAGAATGAATCCTCCAGTCTACTTCAGGTCCAAAATGTCACGACCGCAATCTAGACCCCGGACAAGACCGACATCGTTAACCTCTCAGAGGTCGCAGACAAGCCTACATACGTCGTCGTCACTTCATCTAAGTTAAGTTTAGTGGAAAATTTGAACTTTTGTTTACTTAAACTTTATATTGGAAAACATTGATCTCG
Organism: Solanum pennellii; assembly: GCF_001406875.1. Taxonomy (NCBI): domain Eukaryota; kingdom Viridiplantae; phylum Streptophyta; class Magnoliopsida; order Solanales; family Solanaceae; genus Solanum; species Solanum pennellii. The sequence goes on from NC_028645.1 coordinate 29,329,632, forward strand.
CATAATACTATCTACGTAAACTCATAAGCGTTCACAACAAACATCTAAATCAAGATAATCAAACGAAACATATAGTCATAAATATAGAGTTGCCAAAATGGAACAAATACAACGTAAGTGAATACGAAAGAAACGCTAGTGGAACATACTCCACTAGCTCATGCCTATGTTTACGCTAGAATAAATCAGTAAGAATACTCAAAAGCATGAGCGCCTACTAAATCCAAATGAAAGCTCCACGTTCGAATAAACTCTGCGTCGACTCATAAGCTCTAACGTCAAGCTGCACCTGCACCAAAAAGTAAATAAATGTATGGAATTAGTACACACTTGTACTAAGTATGCGTATATGCAAGCACACAACACGGACAGACATGATTTAGAATAGCTCTCTTCTAACAATATGAGTTATAGAAAGTCAAGTTAGTGGACTTGCCAAAATCTAATTAGGAAAGTCATACCATGAGAGTAACATGCATCATCATACGCATCAAATTGCATACATCACATAACATATTGCATAGAGCACATAACATATTGCATATACCACATATCATATTGCATTTCATTCATTCATAAGACATGAGACCCTGGAACCATGGAGTTAACATTAGGACTTCGCAAAATGAGGGCTCAACATATGGGACCTCAACTAGGGAGCCTTCTTTAGCAAACACAGAGTCTGTTTATTCATTCATACGTACTTCATTTCATTTCATTCATAGCCTAGTGTAAAAACCAGCTATACCTAGGATGTAGTTTAAGACTTCCATTGGGATCACTGTGCAATGACTAAGAATGACCCAGTGTCGTTTCATAAGTCTAGTTCACCTCCTGATTATCCTACCCAAACACATTTGGTATAGTTCATTTCATTTTGTGCATTACATGAGGCTAAACTCGTTCTTTCTTTAGGAACTTCAACTTTAACCGGCATAGATCATGTGAGCATCATGAAATCCAGTGTCTACCCCACACCAAAAAGAGGTGGAATTACCGGCCAAAGTGAAACCAAAACATGCTAGCGTATATAGGGAATTGAACCCTGCTAGATCCCTATATTGGCTGCATGGGTTCAAATACAAGGAGATACAAGGAGACCCATACCCATCTAGACGGACAGTATCATCCCATGATAATTACACGAACCTCTGCCTTCCCGAAAGAAGGAATCATCACTCATAGCTAGCCTATCGGTGCTCAATATAAAGTTCCATTAAATTCATCTCATACATTATAGAAGCTGCTTCTAGAATAAAGAGTTCATAGCTCATTATATGATTTCTCATCTCATCATTAGTATTAAGTATATATTAACTTCAATACTTCCATTAGACTGTTCATAGAGACTGGTCTCTTCATTAACTTTACACTTTCATAGGTGAGTACGTTTTGGTAACATTTGCCTAGGCTCATTTGAGATTACTCTCATAATTCACATTAACCTCTTATCATATTGTCACCACGTGCATTAGCCTTAGCACATTTACCCTTTATAATTACTCATCCCTTTTTACGTGAATGTTCATTTTATCATGTGCCAATGCAGTTGGCCTTTTAGTGTGTTTCACACTCTTACTTAACCCTACAGGGGTCACATCATTCATCACATAACAGCTTTGGTTCACTTACTTTATAAACGTATGCTGGACTTATGAGTTCACACACACAAGCCATGAGGCTTCATGAGTAATTCGTCTAAGTGATTCGTACTTACCCAAGGTTATGTGGTACAAGACATATGTATCTTGTAAGTATGCCAAGATCTCAGTTTCGATCCTTAAAGGCAGCATTCATTTAATCATTTATTCACGTATGACTTACGTTTTTTTTTTCTGATTTTTTATTCTCGGCTAGGGGACCCAATTTCTAATCCCCTCACCTACACTTCCTTTTGTTCCTTTTTCCCCAATTCCCCTTAGACGTCTAGGCTTAGGAGATCCGAGATCGCACCCGCACACCTATTTTTATTTATTTTTCTTTTTCCTTAAACTCTTTTCGTGTTGACTGAGAGAGTGTACGATCGACCCCCCACAACCCCACATTATTTTTCTCCTTATTCTTTTCATTCGGCCAAGAGGTTGTGGGTTCGATTCCCACATACCTCATTTTTATTTTCATTTAATTCTTCCTCATGTTTGACTCTGAGGTTGTGGGTTCGAACCCCCACACCTCATTTTTTATTTTTATGTTTCGTTTTCGTCAAGGAACACGGGTTCAAATCCCACATGCCACCTTTATTTAACTTGAATTTTGATATAATATTTGTGCAGTGAGGTCTCAGGTTCGATCCCAACGACCTCATATTATTTTTTGGTTCTTTTTACAAGTTTCCAAAACTTCATTGTGTGACCGAAACCAAATTCCAGCAAACTGGAATTTTACCACACTTTTGCAGTCTATTTTCTCACCATTTTTCACGTTAAACATTAAGACATTTCGAGTAGTTCTTAGGGAGATCTTTAGGTTCATTTTCAAGGTTAGTTTAAGTCAAGAATTATCATTCAATTAAGCAACTTTGAACTCATATGAACATCACATTTTTAACATATTCTCACACACATAATTCATAATATTTTAACATGTCAATATCAAGCTTCGAACCGAGGCTAGTTCACAGCACACACATGCATAAACAAGTTAACAAACTTCACATTTTCGGAACACGTCTTTCATTTCTACATATTTCCGAATACACATTCAAACACATAATCACAACCAGACCCAAAATCATCAACCAGAAGTCATACCAACGCATACTTGAATCTTTCAAAGGATCTAATGATAGGGGCATGCAACGGGGAAAACCTTAGTTTTAAATTCTGAATAGTCCGAACCTTAGGGTCTCCTGGGAAAGGGACCAAGAGGGAAGAAAACCGATACCTGAAGTCATTCAAAGATGTTCTTACGTTCTACTTAACCCCCCCCACACTAAGCCGACATCTCACCACCTAAATCACAAGCACAATCTGTCGACAATTTGGTTTTTGCTTTTCGTTTTGAAGCTTATTTTTGTTTTTGAGTTTGACCGTTCAAGTTCTTGAGTATGTATGAACTCTTTTTATTCTGTTCTTTAGTTTTTTATATAACGTTGATCGTGACGTGAGAGAGGAGTAGAGAGAAATGTGAGTTAGTCTTAGCTTAGGATTAGGAGATTAGGTGGAGACTTAGTCAAATTAGGACTTCTCTTAATTGTTTAAAAAAACTGATTTTTTTTCAAAGGATACGTGAAATGACAACCATTCCCCTATAAAATAAGGTAATAAACATCAATTGAATCCACCTAAATGTCGCTTCCACCAATGCTCGAACCCGGGTGAAGCCTCCATCGCGAAATGGGTCATTCTGGGTCGACCCGACCCAAACCATTCCTCTAATTAATTAATTAATTAATTAATTAATTAATTAATTAGGGTAATTACAATACTACCCTTATCTTGGAACAGACCATTTACCCCTAGACCCTCCAAACCTAAGATTACCCCTTTTAAGTCCGGTAAAACTCATCCGGGTGAATCTCTTCAATTCGGCTGCCCTACATGGTTGGTTCTCACCTTGCCTAGCTCAACTACTCACCAAGTTGGTTGGCTTGGCTAGTGCATAGGTTCTGATGTCTGGTTTTACCAACAACAGGCCGTGTGAATTCCGGTCTAATCAAGGCATTCTAAGTACATTTAAGCATTACTTAGCATAGTCATTTTCATATTGTTACATTATCCCTCCTTTAGGAACATTCATCCTCGAATGACACTTCTAATTATCTCGTACAATGCCAGTCATATCGTAACATAAGTACTTTACACAGTCAAGCAATATCAACAAAGAATAGAGGATACAAGGAAACTAAGACTTAAGAGTAAGGAGTCTAACCTCAAGAACTGAAAAGATGAGGATTGTGGGATCTCATATCGGCCTCGACCTCCCAAGTAGTACACTCAGCAAGACGGTTCCCCCACAATACCTTCAGTGTGTCAACCTTCTTGTTTCTCATCCGCTTTACCTGTAGGTCTAAAATCTCAATTGGAACCTCCTCATTGGACAAGTCTTCATCAACCCCCAAACCTTCAATAGGCAGAATCGATGTTGGACAACCAAGGGACTTCTTTAATATAGATACATTAAAAGACTGGATGAACGGAAGCTAGCTCCGCAGGCAATATGATATACCGTGTTTTCACGGTATTTTTAATGCTTTTTCCTTAAGATTAGTATGGTTCCAAAATCCTTTTTGTATTGATTTTTATGTAAGTTTCTCTTTATTTGCAGGAAATCTGTCCAAAGATGAACGCGGAAGTTTTTGAGCAAGAAATGCAGAAAAGTTACCACCTACAGAGCTTGTGACGGTCCGTCGAGCTTGTGACGGTCCGTAGGTGGCATCGTAGTGAAGCTGCTGAAGGAAGATGGTGAAGTCTGACCTAGTGTGGGATTACGGAAGTCCATGACGGACCGTCATAGACACGACGGTCCGTCCTGCTGGTTTGTCGTGATGATCAGAGAGTAGTCCCAGTACCCAAATTCCAAGAAGTTTAAGTGTTACGGAACAGAGACCCTCGACGGACTGTCATGCTTGGAACAGTCCGTCATACCTATTCGTCGAGGGTAATGAAGAAAGCAGCAGAAGAATCTGTGAAGTATAGGATGACGGAAGCCATGACGGACCGTCGTGACCACGACGGTCCGTCAAGAGGTCCGTCGACTCATACGCATTTTGGCAGATTTTCAGTAATTAGAGTCCTTCTTTTATTAGGTTTTTATTTTTTATAAATAGTTCAAAAAACCTCGTTTTTGGGGTTAGACTCTTTGTTAGTTAGACTCTTTGGTAGTAAATTTTTTTATTGTTAGACTTTTGGAGAATCTTGAGTTCTCTTGTTCAAGTATTGAAGGATTAATCAAGTGAATTTCTGGATTTTATTCTTTCTCATTAAAGTAAGTGCATGAATTCTTATATTACATATATGAATATTGTGATTATGACTATGGGTAACTAAACTCCATAACTAGGGTTATGGGAACCATGGGTGAATAATGAGATAAAATCTAACTAAAATAACAATTCTAGAATAGTGTCTTGCATGTATTGATAATTCTTTCATTTAATTAAAGGATGGCCAATGTTTAAACTCGCCTTAATGCTACTTGCCGGACCAAGGAGGTAGATAATAGGAAAAGAATTATCAACATTGATTTAGTGTATACTATCTAATAGGCTAGTATTGGTTGGTACGAGGTAAAAACTTAGTCAAATATCGAATACAATGCTTAATATGAGGTAAAGGTAAGGGTTAGTATAGCAACACACGTAGCCGGACCAAGGTGCGGAGTGAAATTTTCTAGATGCCGGACCAAGGATTTAGAAATACATAACATATCACTTTACATGCAAGTTGCTAGGAAAGAATTTTTATAGTTAGAATTATCCAGTTAGGAACCTATGGGGAACACTTAAACCCTAGTTACTTTTATGTATTGATTAAACTCCAAGATTTGAACCTGTAAGTTGTTTACTTTAATTTAGCTAATTATTTTCATTCATTTAGATATAAAACCCCCCCTAGAGTTTAGTCAATATTTTCTTGATTTTACTTTTCTTTTGTTTTTTATTCTTGCAGAACTAACTTTCTTGTATGCCAAATACATGGAGAGAAAGAGAACCTTTGTTTCCCTACGACCACGAATTAGAGCGTACACTATGCAATATGAATCGAAACTTGGGTATTAACGATGATGATCCAAACAAGAACATCCCAGCTCCGGTTGATGTTCATGGTCAGTTATTACCCAATGATTCGGGTGAAAATCAACAAAGCGGACAAAATCCCGCTCCACGTCCTAGAGAATACTACAGAGGCTATGATAATATTGCAGACTCTGATAGGCCACTTGTCTTTCCCCCTCTACCACAAGGCCACACCTTTGTGGTAACTAGTAGTATGATGCAAATGCTCACAGCCAGAGGTTTGTTTACAGGGCTACCTTCTGAGGACCCACAAGCCCGTTGATACACCGTGGTTTCACGGTATTTTTAATGCTTTTTGATTAAGTTTAGTGTGTGTCCAAAAGCCTTTTGTATTGATTTTTATGTAAGTTTCTCTTTATTTGTAGGAAATCTTTCTATAGATGAACGCGAAAGTTTTTGAGCAAGAAATGCAGAAAAGTTACCACCTACAGAGCTTGTGACGGTCCGTCGAGCTTCTGACGGTCCGTAGGTAGCATTGTAGTGAAGCTGCTGAAGGAAGATGGGGAAGTATGACCTAAGTGTGGGATTACAAATTTCATGACAGACCGTCATAGCCACGATGGTCCGTCCTACTGGTTCGTCGTGATGATTAGAGAGTAGTCCCAGTACCGAAATTCCAAGAAGTTTAAGTGTTATGGAACGGAGACCCTCGACCGACAGTCGTGCTTAGAACGTTCCGTAATACTTTTTCGTCGAGGGAAATGAAGAAAGCAGCAGAAGGATTTGTAATGTATAGGATGACAGAGGCCATGACGGCCCGTCGTGACCATGACGGCCCGGCGTGACCACGACGGCCCGTCGTGAGGTCCGTCGACTCGGACGCGTTTTGACAGATTTTCAGCAATTAGAGTCCTTCTTTTTTTAGGTTTTTGTTTTTTATAAATAGTTGGAAAAACTTCGTTTTGGGGGTTAGACTTTTGGTTATTTTTGGACATTTTGTTAGTAGACTCTTTTATGTGAGACTTTTGATTGTTAGACTATCTTACCAATTGTTACACTTTTTCTGGAGTTGATTGTTGGTGATTTTGTTGATTAATCAAGTGAATTTCTGGATTTTATTCTTTCTCATCAAAGTAAGTGCATGAATTCTTATATTAAATATGAATATTGTGATTATCATTATGGGTAACTAAACTCCATAACTAGGGTTATGGGAACCATCGGTGAATAATGAGGTAAAACCTAACTAAAATAACAATTCTAGAATAGTGTCTTGCATGTATTGATAATTCTTTAACTTAGAAGTCTTTTTAACGGATGGCCAATGTTAGAACTCGCCTTAATGCTACTTGGCAGACCAAGGAGGTAGATAATAGGAAAAGAATTATCAACATTGATTTAGTGTATACTATCTAATAGGATAGTATTGGTTGGTACGAGGTAAAAACTTAGTCAAATATCGAATACAATGCTTAATATGAGGTAAAGGTAAGTGTTAGTATAGCAACACACGTAGCCGGACCAAGGTGCGGAGTGAAATTTTCTAGATGCCGGACCAAGGATTTAGAAATACATAACATATCCCTTTACATGAAAGTTGCTAGGAAAGAATTGTAATAGTTAGAATTATCCAGTTAGGAACCTACGGGGAACACTTAAACCCTAGTTACTTTTATTAATTGATTATACTCCAAGATTTGAACCTGTTAGTTGTTTACTTTAATTTAGCTAATTATTTTCATTCATTTAGATATAATCCCCCCCCTAGAGTTTAGTCAATATTTTCTTGATTTTACTTTTCTTTTGTTTTTGATTCTTGTATAACTAACTTTCTTGTATGCCAAATACATGGAGAGAAAGAGAACCCTTGTTTCCCTACGACCACGAATTAGAGCGTACACTATGCAATATGAATTGAAACTTGGGTATTAACGATGATGATCCAAACCAGAACATCCCAGCTCCGGTTGATGTTCATGGTAAGTTATTGCCCAATGATTCGGGTGAAAATCAACAAATGGGACAAAATCCCGCTCCACATCCTCAAGAATACTACAGAGGCTATGATAATATTGCAGACTCTGATAGGCCACTTGTCTTGCCCCCTCTACCACAAGGACACACCTTAGTGGTAACTAGTAGTATGATGCAAATGCTCACAACCAGACGTTTGTTTTCAGGGCTACCTTCTGAGGACCCACATGCCCATTGATACACCGTGGTTTCACGGTATTTTTAACGCTTTTTGATTAAGTTTAGTGTGTTTCCAAAAGACTTTTGTATTGATTTTTATGTAAGTTTCTATTTATTTGTAGAAAATCTTTCTAAAGATGAACGCGAAAGTTTTTGAGCAAGAAATGCAGAAAATTTACCACCTACAGAGCTTGTGACGGTCCGTCGAGCTTGTGACGGTCCGTAGGTGGCATTGTAGTGAAGCTGCTGAAGGAAGATGGGGAAGTCTGACCTAAGTGTGGGATTACGAATTTCATGACGGAACGTCATAGCCACGACGGTCCGTCCTGCTGGTTCGTCGTGATGATTAGAGAGTAGTCCCAGTACCCAAATTCTAAGAAGTTCAAGTGTTATGGAACGGAGACCCTCGACCGACAGTCGTGCTTGGAAGGTTCCGTAATACTTTTTCGTCGAGGGTAATGAAGAAAGCAGCAGAAGGATTTGTAAAGTATAGGATGACAAAGGCCATGACGGCCCGTCGTGACCACGACGGCCCGTCGTGAGGTACGTCGACTCGGACGCGTTTTGACGGATTTTCAGCAATTAGAGTCCTTCTTTTTTTAGGTTTTTGTTTTTTACAAATAGTTGGAAAAACTTCGTTTTGGGGGTTAGACTTTTGGTTATTCTTAGACATTTTGTTAGTAGACTCTTTTATGTGAGACTTTTGATTGTTAGACTATCTTACCAATTGTTACACTTTTTCTGGAGTTGATTGTTGGTGATTTTGTTGATTGATCAAGTGAATTTCTGGATTTTATTCTTTCTCATCAAAGTAAGTGCATGAATTCTTATATTAAATATGAATATTGTGATTATGATTATGGGTAACTAAACTCCATAACTAGGGTTGTGGGAACCATCGGCGAATAATGAGGTAAAACCTAACTAAAATAACAATTCTAGAATAGTGTCTTGCATGTATTGATAATTCTTTAACTTAGAAGTCTTTTTAATGGATGGCCAACGTTAGAAGTCGCCTTAATGCTACTTGCCGGACCAAGGAGGTAGATAATAGGAAAAGAATTATCAACATTGATTTAGTGTATACTATCTAATAGGCTAGTATTGGTTGGTACGAGGTAAAAACTTAGTCAAATATCGAATACAATGCTTAATATGAGGTAAAGGTAAGGGTTAGTATAGCAACACACGTAGCCGGACCAAGGTGCGGAGTGAAATTTTCTAGATGTCGGACCAAGGATTTAGAAATACATAACATATCACATTACATGCAAGTTGCTAGGAAAGAATTGTAATAGTTAGAATTATCCAGTTAGGAACCTATGGGGAACACTTAAACCCTAGTTACTTTTATTAATTGATTAAACTCCAAGATTTGAACCTGTTAGTTGTTTACTTTAATTTAGCTAATTATTTTCATTCATTTAGATATAAAACCCCCCCTTTATTGTCTTTTGTGTTCTAAGGAAATAATTGACTAAATAATAGTAATAAAATATTAAAGTTAAGCCTGAACTATTTTCCTCGTGGGAACGATCCCAACCTCATTAGTTGGGTTATTTACTTGATACGACGGCTTTACTTCTTATTTGAGAAGTAAGTTTGACCGTATCACCCATGTAGATAATGTAAGGGCAGTGTGTAAAAGTTGTGTAGGGAGGCCTGATTTGGATTTGGATGTAATAGGGATAAGAGTATTTCCTCTCTCACTGATGGGAGAGGCTGCTATTTTGTTCACTGAGATCCCTTATAACTCAATTTTCACTTGGAACAAAATAAGGGACATTTTCTTAGCACGTTACTACCAGGTCTCCAAGAAACTAAACCACAAAGACAGAGTGAACAACTTTGTGGCACTACCAGGAGAGTCAGTTAGTAGTTCTTGGGTTAGATTCACCTCATTTTTGAGAAGCGTCCCCAATCACTGCATAGATGATGAGTCACTGAAGGAATACTTCAATCGGGGACAGGATGATAGTAATAAAGCGATATTGGATACTATAGCGAGTGTGTTCTTAATGGGAGTATCTTTATGCCGAGATTGCCGAAAAGTTAGAGAAAATCTCGCGGAATAATAAAGCGTGGAGTACTAGGAAGTCAGATACTGGAAGAAATACATTCGCAGTGCAATCTACTCACAATCCAGCCACAGATGAGATTCATGAAGAGATGGCTCAGATGAGAACTGAGCCTGGGTTTGTATTAAAACATGTCACTGGCGGTGCAGAAAAGATAAATGCAATTAACTACTTGTCTAAACCACCACCAAAAATGATGAATGCTATTATCCAGAGGATTCCTATGCGGTAAATGAGCAGACGGGGGGTTTCCGACCGAGTGACCAAGGCTCAAATCAGGAGAATTGGCGCCAAGGTCAAGGAAACCAAGGTCGGATCTATGGTAACTATGACCGTGAGGGTCATTATGTCCGAGATGGAAACTACAACCGCGACAACAACTTCAACAGGGGTAACTATGGTAACAGAAATGATAGGAATGGGCCCTATGTCCCTCCTCAAAATTGTGAAGTTACTCCTAGGGATGGTGGAGATATTATGGTGCAAGTTAAGGATATGTTGCAAAAATGGATGAGGAGGTTCCATGCTAGTTATGAGCACATTAAAGAGTTAAGGAGTGATTTAGCGGGTATTGTCCAGAAAGTCGATACACATGCAATATCGATTAAGCAGATTGAGTTGCAAATGGCCTAATTATCTGCGAGTGTAAACACACGGAAAGCGGGCACTCTTCCTAGCAACACTGTCTAAAATCCAAAAAATGATGGACATTGTATGGCAATCACTACTCGGGGTGGTAAGAAGACCTTTGACCCACCTATGCCGTCTAATGAGGAAAAGTTGATAAAAGATAATGATAAAGTGGTAGAGTCTAGTGCTTAAGTAGAAACCAACACGGGAAAAGATGTTGAAGTACCTACAAAGGTAACTCCCATGCCTAGACCACCACCCCTCTTTCCTCAAAGATTGGTGAAAAAGACCGAGGATGGTAAATATCGCCGTTTTATAACAATGTTGAAGTAGCTTTCTATTAATGGACCTTTTGTAGAAGCTCTAGAAAAAATGCCCGGTTATGCAAAGTTTATGAATGATGTGGTTACAAAGAAAAGATCGGTCACTTTTGAGGATGATGATAGAATGCAGCATTGTAGTGATATTGCTACAAGATCTCTAGTACAAAAGAAAGAAGATCCGGGTGCATTCATTATTCCTTGTACAGTCGGGTTATTACATTTTGCGAAAACATTATGTGATCTGTGGGCAAGCATAAATCTCATGCCTCTCTCGATTTACAAGAAGTTGGGTTTCGGTGATCCAAAGCCCACTGCGATGCGGCTACTGATGGCCGATCGAACAGTAAAAAGGCACATAGGGATACTCCATGATGTGCTAGTAAAAGTGGAGTCGTTCATATTTTCGGCAAATTTTGTTATTCTTGATTGTAAAGTCGATTTTGAAGTGCCTATTATTCTTGGGAGGCCATTCCTTGCTACGGGTAGAGCCTTAGTTGATATGGAAAAGGGGCAGATGAAAATTTTATTGAACAATGAAGAAGCGACCTTCAACATTTGTAGATCCATGAGGCAGAGTGGTGAGCTCCAATCGGTATCTGCTATATCCTACAAAGAAAACATGAAGCAGCACCATGACCTAAAAATTGAAAAATGAGAGTTTATGGTTTCGGATTTGGTGCTTTTAAATAATTCTAGTTTGCATTTATTTCCGGGAAAGCTCAAGTCCAAATGGACGGGCCCTTAGTTGGTTACCCAACTATTTCCTCACGGAGCAGTTGAGTTGGAAACCAAGGAGGGTGTGCGGTTTAAGGTGAATGGACAATGAATAAAACTCTATTTTTTGCATGCTGAGTCAGCGAATGAAGTGATCGAGGCATACCATCTTGATGAAGGCTGCGTAATCAAGTGTCCTCAGTCGTGCCGCGATGTTAAATCAGGCCCTGCTTGGGAGGCAACCCAATACTTATAGTTTTTTCTTTCTAGTAATGCTAGCATTTTCTACTAATGGGTTTTAAATTTGCAGGCAAATCACCAGGAAATTCTGCAGAAAATCACTCTGCAACAGTCACTGACGGACACATCAATGGACCATCAGGCACACGATGGACCGTCGCATGAATCCGTCATTCCAGGTACGTCTTTCATTTATTTTAAAAACTAGGGCACAAGCGACGGAACCAATGATGGACCGTCGCATCTGCGATGGACCGTCGTCGGGGACTCGTTTCGTCATTAATGTAGCGTACCCGACCGAACCTAGCTGGGGTATTTTAAAAAATTTTAACATTTAAAACCCCCACCCCTTCATTTCACCCATTTCCTTCCCTCTTTCTCCCATCTCCCTCCCTTTCAAACTTTTAACTTCCTACCTCTCTTCTCTATAAGCTGATCATTTCCCCAAATTCCCCAATTCCTAAAATCTACTCTCTACTAGTCGGAGTCTGGTGTTGTGGTTCTATTCTTGCTAACCAAGTGCCTCACTTGCTTGTCTTTCTCCTGTTCTCAGGTACTATCTCTAATGGCACCAAAACAAGATCGAGTTTACACATGTGGGCGTTCAAAGTTTGTCACCCCGTCTGCCCGCCTGGTCATAGGCTCTGATTATGAGCATGATCCCGAGTACATGCCCCCAGGCACTGCCACTCCATCACGAGCTGCACGGGCAACCAGAGCTACGCCCAAAAAGGTGGCATCCGGCGTAGTCACTGCCTCCCAGTCTGATGAGGAGCGCACACTGACCGGCACACCTTCTGGGTCAGCTACACATGAAGAAGGAGCATCTGGTTCCGTAGGAGTTTCGTGGTCGGAGGAAACCTCCGTGTCCGCAGAAGTCCCTGCACCCGCCAAAGCTGCACAGTCTGCCTCGTCTGATGAGGCTGTTAGTCCTGATTCCACTCCAGGCTCACCGACTAGTGCTTTCACCCCGATTGCCGACCAGCCCAACCGACTGTGTGTCGATCGGCAATATCAAGTGTATTCAGACGCCATGTTTCTGAATGATAAAGGCGTCATGACACGGACTCTTACACTGGAGAGGCAGGTCCTTACGGGAAGTCTCCCCACCATGCCAGAGATCCACAATCTCTTCACCAGGCACCGGCTAGAGTGGACAGCTCGTGCTTTGGGCCACTACAGTGAGGAGATGGTCCGAGAGTTCTACGCCTCTTATGTGGCTACTCTTCGATAACAGGTAGATAGATGGGCTACCCCCGCCAAACAGACCCCACTTGAGCATGCCCGAGTACGCGGCATACATGTTGATATCTCACTACCTGCCATCCGCCGGTATCTGTACGACGAGGATGTTGATGCCAACAGGACCCCTCTCACTGCGGAGTTCGACTACCGGTGGCATATTGTAAAAGATTGCCAGTTCTTGTGTGAGCTATCAGTTAGAGAGACCACCAAGAGGTGGATGTCCCTACACTAGTCTATTGATGGAGAGGGCGCAGACTGGGTAACGGAGCCGAAGGGAGCTATCAAGAAGGCTTACTTGACCTTCACGGCTAAGTTCTTATGGTTGATTGTCGGCCACTGCCTTTCCCCCTTGGCTGCTGATAATATTGTCACATGGGATCGCGCAGCTCTGATGGCGGCGATGATAGCCGGGTTTGAGGTGGACTTTTCTTGGCTTCTACAGGCTGTAATGCACGAGAGGGCTTTCAAAGTAACAACTACTTACCCGTTTCCGTGCATGATATTTTCCTTATGCAGGTCCGCAATTGTGCCCATCTGGCACATTGATCAGCTCAAGACTCCGTTGGGCACTGTTGATATCGGCTTCATCAGGGATGAGGCCAATGAGTTGGCTCTACGCAGAGGTCCCCGTCCAGAGTTGCGTCCACTTGGTGAAAATCTGGCTGATACGGTAGCACATGCTTGAACGGTTACGCAGGCTTCTTCTAAATCCACTGACACTACCTCGGTCGAGTCTATCCCGGGTAGTAGCACTGCCCCTAGCTCCCCTCTCTCAGCCCCTTTCCCCGCTATGGTCCCGCTTACTAGGGTCAAGAAACTAGAGGCACATATGGCTACACTTCTGCATCACATCCAGCCTTCGATGAAGAGGTCTATTGCTGAGGCAGAGGAGCACTTGGAGCGTAAAATTGTCCAGCACACAGAGCGGAAGATCACTGAGGTTCATCAGCGCTTGGACGCTTTTGAGTTGCGGGTGCTAGCCCGGCCAGCCCCTCAGGTGGACGTGTCGACCCTTCAGGCTACGGTTGAGAGTCTGCGAGCGTACATTGATATGATCCTAGAGGCTATGGTGCCTGAGTCTAAGGCCCCTCCTACAGAGCCTTCTAAGGACACAGTGATGGCGGCCTTATTCTCCACATCTGAGATTCCACCCCTACCCCTCGAGAGCATGCCAAGAGGCACAAAAGCCGAGAGGAGGATGAGGCTAGAGCACGGAAGAAGGTGCACCGTGAGATGGAGGCTGCGAGGAGAGCCTCACTTGCTGAGGAAGAGGCGCGTCGGATCAGGGTTGTAGAGTCAGCTGCTGGAGCATCTAGCTCAAGAGATGTGGAGACCACGGGAGGCACTACTAATAGTGTTGTTGCTGATGAGGACAATTACTGAGGGTGTCCATACTACATAGATAGCGGGTTCCGGACCGGACCCACCAGCTTGCTGATCATCGGCGCTTTGCGCCTTAAGTTTGCTTCACCTACCACTCTCGTATGTCAGTTTTTTTTACGCATTGGGGACAATTGCATATAATTTTGTTGGGGGTGGGGTAAATGGAAAGTGAGTACTAGGGTGAAGTCTGATTAGCCCAATTCACGATCCTCTTTTGGGGTTTTCTTGCTTGTGTTCTTTTACCCCAAGAGACTGATTATTTTTATTGTTGAAACGGCATGTCTATATCTTGTGTACATAGTATAACTCTTAAGCATGATGGCTAAAACAAAAACGATATCCTTATGTAATGAAAATGATGCATGATTAGGCATAGTAATTGATAAATGTGTGGCTCTAAGCATGACATAGAGATATACCACTGCATGACCCTAAGTCTAAAAATTCGAACTAGGTGTCCGATAATCTGGTAGAGTAATGAGATGTCACTATTTGTACTGAGCTAGAACTTGCCTGGTTAGTCCTTCTAAAGGTAAGTTGTAATAGACAATTAGGAAAGGATCATAGGCCCTTGTTCAATATAGCTAATTTTAGCCTAAAAAAAACCCGAATGAAGTTAATCCCTCTTTGATCCAAATGATTTGAGCTTAAACTAGACCTTTTTTTTCACCCCAACTGATCTTTTCTGGGAATACTGTGTTGGCCCTGGTTCCTCCTTGGACATGTGCAACTCAGCTTATGCCAAAAGTATAAGTTAAGGGTGGCGAATGCAGTAAACAACCTTTTCATGGCCTGACCCAACTTTGGTTATTGTTTACTTTGACTCATGGCAAAGCCATGAGTTGAGGGTGGCTATTATGAGGAATGCTCTGGAAAGTGGGGTTGAATGAACAAAGAGAGAGAAAGAACAAAAGGAAAGTGATTCAAGAACCAGTTGAAAGAAAAGTGAAATAAAAAAAATTACAATAAATACAAGCAAGAAAATAATAGAGTCACTTACACAAATGAAGAAAGAAGGGAAAATAGCATGGTGAAAGCATATGAGAAATTGGGCGAAATAAAATGATAAAAAGTGGTATGTTTAGCCGATATGTCAAGGAGGGAAAAAAGTCACTAAGTATACCTTAATATGCCCTACCTGACCCGGAGCCTATGTTACAAGCTAAGAAAGTCCTATCGTGATCCTAAGAGTTGTATGGCGAGCTTAAAGCAGTGAAAATAAAGGCAAGCCTATGGAAATATGTACGAATGAGTTGTAAATTTTTGAGCGTGAGTTTTGAAAAGTAATCATTATACTCTAACTGAAATCATTGTGTGAAAAATGAGGATGCTGTTTTGAAGTGAGGACATTAGTTGCAATACAGGAAATATTAGCACCTCGGTGAGAAATTGAAGGGGATAGGTGTCAGTGTGTGGTGAGTCTCTGTCATGATCTAATCACACATAATTCAAGCCTAATAATGATAACATGCATAAACATGATAAGACTGATCGGGATTGATAGCCAAATGATAGCGAAAGCGAAAACATGGATACTATTGTACAATGATTTTGTAGTGAGTCATAGTGCGTCGCTTGGGGACAAACAACGAACTTAAGTTGAGGGTGTTGATATACCGTGGTTTCACGGTATTTTTAATGCTTTTTCCCTAAGTTTAGTGTGTGTCCAAAAGCCTTTGTATTGATATCTATGTAACTTTCTCTTTATTTGCAGGAAATCTGTCTAAAGATAAACGCGGAAGTTTTTGAGCAAGAAATGCAGAAAAGTTACTAGCTACGGAGCTTGTGAAGGTCCGTAGGTGGCATCGTAGTGAAGCTGCTGAAGGAAGATGGGGAAGTCTGACCTTAGTGTAGGATTACAAAGCTCATGACGGACCGTCATAACCATGATGGTCCTGCAGCTGGTTCGTTGTGATTATCAGAGAGTAGTCCCATTACCCAAATTCCAAGAAGTTCAAGTCTTATGGAACGGAGACCCTCGACGGACCGTCGTGCTTGGAATGGTCCATCATACCTGTTCGTCGAGGGTAATGAAGAAAGCAGCAGAAGGATTTGTAAAGTATAGGATGACGGAGGCCGTGAAGGCCCGTCCTGACCACGACGGCCCATGACGAGGTACGTCGACTCGGACGCGTTTTGACAGATTTTCAGAAATTAGAGTCCTTCTTTTATTAGGTTTTTGTTTTTTTATAAATAGTTGGAAAAACCTCATTTTGGGGGTTAGACTTTTGGTTATTTTTAGACTTTTTATTAGTAGACTCTTTTATGTGAGACTTTTGATTGTTAGACTATCTTAGCAATTGTTACACTTTTTCTGGAGTTTATTGTTGGTGATCTTGTTGATTAATCAAGTGAATTTCTGGATTTTATTCTTTCTCATCAAAGTAAGTTCATAAATTCTTATATTAAATATATGAATATTGTGATTATGATTATGGGTAACTAAACTCCATAACTAGGGTTGTGGGAACCATGGGCGAATAATGAGGTAAAACCTAACTAAAATAACAATTCTAGAATAGTGTCTTGCATGTGTTGATAATTCTTTCGTTTAGAAGTCTTTTTAACGGATGGCCAACGTTAGAACTCGCCTTAATGCTACTTGCCGGACCAAGGATGTAGATAATAGGAAAAGAATTATCAACATAGATTTAGTGTATACTATCTAATAGGCTAGTATTGATTGGTACGAGGTAACAACTTAGTCAAATATCGAATACAATGTTTAACATGTGGTAAAGGTAAGGGTTAGTATAGTAACACACGTAGCCGGACCAAGGTGCGGAGTGAAATTTTCTAGATGTTGGACCAAGGATTTAGAAATACATAATTTATCACTTTACATGCAAGATGCTAGGAAAGAATTGTTATACTTAGAATTATCAAGTTAGGAACCTATGGGGAACACTTAAACCCCACATACTTTAATTAATTGATTAAACTCCAAGATTTGAACCTGTTAGTTGTTTACTTTAATTTACCTAATTATTTTCATTCATTTAGATATAAAACCCCCCCTTTATTGTCTTTTGTGTTCTAAGAAAATAATTGACTAAATAATAGTAATAATCCCAACACCATTAGTTGGGTTCTTTACCTGATACGACCGCTTTACTTCTTATTTGAGAAGTATGTTTGAGCGTATCACCTATATAGCTAAGGTAAGGGCAGTGTGTAAAAGTTGTGTAGGGAGGCCTGATTTGGATTTGGATGTAATAGGGATAAGAGTATTTCCTCTCTCACTGACGGGGGAGGATGCTATTTGGTTCACTGAGCTCCCTTATAACTCAATTTTCACTTGGAACAAACTAAGGGACGTTTTCTTAGCATGTTACTACCCGGTCTCCAAGAAGCTAAACCACAAAGACAGAGTGAACAACTTTGTGGCACTGCCAGGAGAGTCAGTTAGTAGTTCTTCGGATAGATTCACTTCAATTTTGAGAAGCATCCCATATCACCGCATAGATGATGAGTCACTGAAGGAATACTTCTTCCGGGGACAGGATGATAATAATAAAGCGGTATTGGATACTATAGCGCGTGGTTCTTATGCGGAGTATCCTTATGCTGAGATTGCCGAAAAGTTAGAGAAAATCTCGCTGAATAATAAAGCGTGGAGTTCTATGAAGTCAGATACTGGGAGAAATACATTCGCAGTGCAATCCACTCACAAACCAGCCACAGATGAGAGTTATGAGAGTTGGCTAAGATGAGAACTGAGCTTGGGTTTGTATTAAAACATGTCACTAGGGGTGCAGAAAAGATAAATGCAATTAACGACTTGTCTAAACCACCACCACCAAATGATGAATGCTATTATGCGGAGGATTCCTATGCGGTAAATGAGCAGACGGGGGGTTTCCGACCGAGTGCCCAAGGCTCAAATAAGGAAATTGGCGCCAAGGTCAAGGAAACCAAGGTCGGATCTATGGTAACTATAACCCTAAGGGTCATTATGTCCGATATGGTAACTACAACCGCGACAACAACTTCAACAGGGGTAACTATGGTAACAGAAATGATAGGAATGGGCCCTATGTCCCTCCTCAAAATCGTGAAGTTACTCTTAGGGATGGTGGAGATAGTATGGCGCGAGTTGAGGATATGTTGCACAAAATGATGAGGAGGTTCCATGCTAGTTATGAGCACATTAAAGAGTTAAGGAGTGATTTAGCGGGTATTGGGCAGAAAGTCGATACACATGCAATATCGATTAAGCTCCTTGAGTTACAAAAGGCCCAATTATCTGTGACTGTGAACACACGGCAACCGGGCACTCTTCCTAGCAACACTGTCCAAAATCCAAAAAATGATGGACACTGTATGGCAATCACTACTCGGGGTGGTAAGCAAACCATTGACCCACCTATGCCGTCTAATGAGGAAAAGGTGATAAAAGATAATGATAAAGTGGTAGAGGGTAGTGGTGAAGTAGAAAATAACACTAGAAAAGATGCTGAAGTGCCTACAAAGGTAATTCCCATGCCTAGACCACCCCCCCTTTCCTCAAAGATTAGTGAAAAAAAACGAGGATGATAAATATCAGCGTTTTATAACAATGTTGAAGCAGCATTCTATCAATGTCCCTTTGGTAGCAGCAGTAGAACAAATGCCCAGTTATGCCAAGTTTATGAAAGATCTGGTTACAAATAAAAGATCGGCCACTTTCGAGGATGATGATAGAATGCAGCATTGTAGTGCTATTGCTACAAGATCTCTTGTACAACAGAAAAAAGATCCGGGTGCGTTCACTATTCCTTGTCAGTCGGGTCATTACATATTGCGAAAGCATTATGTGATCTGGGGCAAGCATAAATCTCATGCCCCTCTCGATTTACAAGAAGTTCGCTTTGGGTAATCCAAATCCCACTGCGATGCGGCTACTGATGGCCGATCAAACAGTAAAGAGGCCAATAGGGATACTCCACGATGTGCTAGTAAAAGTTGAGTCGTTCATATTTCCAACATATTTTGTTATTCTTGATTGCGAAGTCAATTTTGAAGTGCCTATTATTCTTGGGAGGCCATTCCTCGCTACGGGTAGAGCCTTAGTTGATATGGAAAAGGGGCAGATGAAATTTCGGTTGAACAATGAAGAAGTGACCTTCAACTTTTGTAGGTCCATGAGGCAGAGGGGTGAGCTCCAATCGGTATCTTCTATATCCTACAATGAAAAGATGAAGAAGCACCATGACCTAAAAATTTAAAAATGAGAGTTTACGGTTGGGGATTTGGTGCTTTTATACAATTCTAGGTTGCATTTATTTCCGGGCAAGCTCAAGTCCAAATGGATTGGCCCTTACTTGATTACCCAACTATTCCCTCATGGAGCAGTTGAGTTAGAAACCAAGGAGGGTGTGCGGGTTAAGGTAAATGGACAACGAATAAAACTCTACTTTGGGCATGTTGAATCGGCGAATGAAGTGATCGAGGCATACCATCTTGATGAAGGCAAAGTAATCAAATGTCCTCAGTCGTGCCCTGATTTTAAATCAGGCGCTAGTTGGGAGGCAACCCAATAATTATAGTTTTCTTTCTAGTAATGGTAGCATTTTCTACTAATTGGTTTTAAATATGCAGCCACATCACCAGGAAATTCTTCAACAAATCACTCTGAAACAGTCACTGACGGATACATCGACGGACTGTCACGCATGCAACGGACCGTCGCATGAATCCGTCGTGCCGGGTACGTCTTTCATTTATTTTCAAAAATTAGGGCACACGCGACGGAACCAATGAAAGACCGTCGCATCTGCGACGGACCTTCGTCGGGAACTCATTGCATCATTAATCAGCATACTCGACCCGACCCGGCTGGGGGTATTTTAAAAATTGTTAACATTTAAAAAACCCCACCCTTTTATTTCACCCATTTCCTTCCCTCTTTCTCCCATTTCCCTCACTTTCAAACTTCCAACTTCCTACCTCTCTTCTCTTTCAACTAATCACTTCCCCAAATCCCCAATTCCTAAATCTACTCTCTACTGGTAGGATCTGTTGCTGTGGTTCTATTCTTGATAACCAAGTGCCTCACTTGCTTGTCTTTCTCCTCTTCTCAGGTATGTGTCTCTTATTTCTACCCATTTACATTGCATATTTATTTTTTTAATCGTATTAGCCTATTTCTTTTAGGTGGATCTTCATTCTTTGATCTAATTTTGTCTGACCTAGGTTGAGAATCCTCAAATTTCCTTGTTAAAACTCTAGAAATAGGTGCTTTAGCATTGCTAGTTTGCTAGGTATTTGGGTTAGAAACATGTAGGTTAACACTAAGTATTCCATTTGAGTCAGAGAGGATGAATGTGGCATCCTCAGTTCTGTCATTGAATGACAGAACGAGACCCCAATGACGGACCGTCGCACCCACGATTGACCATCATAGGGTCTGCTCCAACACCCCACTGTTCGTTTTCTCTAAGTGTCCACCAACGGACACATGCGACGGACCGTCGTGGGAACGACGGTACGTGCTGCACAACCGTTCTGGTTGTCAGAGACCCTATATCTAAGGGTCTCTAACTTTTTCTAAGTGTCCTCTGACGGAAATTTAAGAAGGACCGTCATACCTGCGACGGTTCGTCCTACACAACCGTTCTGGTTGTTAGAGACCCTTGTCGTAAGAGTCTCCCACTTTTTCCAAGTGTCCTCTGACGGACATCTACAACGGACCGTCATTCCCACGACGGTCCGTCCTGCACATCCGTTCTGGTTGTCAGAGACCCTATTCCTAAGGTTCTCCAACTTTTTCTAAGTGTACTCTGACGGACATCTACGACGGACCGTCATATCCTCGATGGTCCGTCCTGCACAACTGTCATGGTTGTCAGAGACCCTTGTCCTAAGGGTCTCCATTTTTTTTAAGTGTCCTCGAACGGACATCTACGACGGACCGCCATACCCTCGACGGTCCGTCCTGCATAACCGTCATGGTCAAAGACCCCTCTCCTAAGGGTCTCCATACCTTTTTCTATGTACCCCATGATGGTCCGTCATACGCACGATGAGCCGTCACCTGGTCCATTGTGTTTCACTGTTACTACAGAGATGTCATTACAACTCTGCTCTTATATTTATTTTGTGTCATTTTTTTGCTTGTTTTGTTTGCTCCTCCTAGTAATAATATATATTCTTTACAAAAACTATCTCTAATGGAACCAAAACAATATCGAGTTTACGCATGTGGGCGTTCAAAGTCTGTCGCCTCGTCTGCCCTCCTGGTTATACGATCTGATGATGAGCATGATCCCGAGTACATGCCCCCAGGAACTGCCACTCCATCACGAGCTGCACGTGCAACCAGAGCTACGCCCAAAAAGGTGGCGTCCGGCGTAGTCACTACCTCCCAGTCTGATGAGGAGCACACACTGACCGACACACCTTCTGGGTCAGCTACACATGAAGAAGAAGCTGGTTCCTTAGGAGTTTCATGGTCAGAAGAAGCCTCCGGGTCCGCAGAACTCCCTGCACCCGCCATAGCTGCACAGTCTGACTCGTCTGATGAGGCTGACAGTCTTGATTCCACTCCAGGCTCACCGACTGGTGCTCTCACCCCGGTTGCCGACAAGCCTAGGTGGTGTGTCGACGGGCAATACCAAGTGTATTCAGATGCCAAGTTTCTAAATGATAAAGGCGTCATGACACGGACCCTTACACTGGAGTGGCGGGTCCTTATGGGAAGTCTCCCCACCATGCCCGATATCCACAATCTCTTCACAAGACACCGGCTAGAGTGGACAACTCGTGCTTTGGGCCGCTATAGTGAGGCGATGGTCCGATATTTTTACGCCTATTATGTGGCTACAATTAGAGCACAGTCGATAGGCGGGCTGCCCCCGCCAAACACTCCCCACTGAAGCACGTCAGGGTACGTGGCATACAGGTCGATATCTCCCTGCCAGCCATCCGCCGGTATCTGTACGGCGAGGATGTTTATGCCAACAGGACCCCTCTCACCGCCGAGTTTGACTACCGGTGGCAAATTGTAAAAGAAAGCCAATTCTTGCGTGAGCCATCGCTGAGAGATACCACCAAGAGGTGGATGGCCTTGCACTTGTCTATTGATGGAGAGGATGCCGACTGGGTAACGGAGCCGAAGGGAGCCATCAAGAAGGCTAACTTGACCTTCACGGCTAATTTCTTATGGTTGATTCTCTGCCACTGCCTTTCCCCCATGGCTACTGATAATATAGTCACATGGGATCGCGTAGTTCTGATGGCGGCAATGATAGCCGGGTTTGAGGTGGACTTCGCTTGGCTTCTACAGGCGGTCATGCACGAGAGGGCTTTCAAGGTCATAACTACTTACCCTTTTCCGTGCATGATATTTTCCTTATGCAGGTCCGCAGGTGTGCCCATCTTGCACATTGATCAGCTCAAGACACCGCTGGGCACTATTGATATCGACCTCATCAGGGCTGAGGCCAATGAGTTGGCTCTACGCAGAGGGCCCCGTCCAGAGTTGCCTCCACTTGGTGAAAATTTGGCTGATATGGTAGCACATGCTCGAACGGCTACGCAGGCTGCTTCTGAAACCACTGACACTACCTCGGTCGAGTCTATCCCGTATAGTAGTACTGCCCCTAGCTCCTCTCGCTCATCCCCTTTCCCCTCTCTGGTCCCACTTGCTAGGGTACAGAAACTAGTGTCTCAGATGGCTACAGTTCTGCATCACATCTAGCCTTGGATGCATAGGTCTATTGCTGAGGTGGAGGAGCGCTTGGAGTGTAGAATGGTCCAGCACACAGAGCGGAAGATCGCTGAGGTTCATCAGCGCTTGGACGCTTTTGAGTTGCAGGTGCTAGCCCGGCCATCCCCTCAGGTGGACGTGTCGACCCTTCAGGCTACGGTTGAGAGTCTGCGAGTGGATATTGATATGATCCTAGAGGCTAGGGTGCCTGAGTCTGAGGCCCCTTCTGCAAAGCATGCTGAGGACACAGTGATGGCGGCCTTATTCACCACTTCTTAGATTCCACCACCTCCCTATCGAGAGCATGCAAAGAGGCGTAGGGGTCGACATGAGGATGAGGCTAGAGCAAGGAAGAAGGAGCGCCATGAGATGAAGGCTGCGAGGAGAGCCTCGCTTGTTGATGAAGAGGCTCGTCGGATCAGGGCTGTAGAGTCAGCTGCTGGGGCATCTAGCTCCAGAGATGTGGAGACAGCGGGAGGCAATAATGATAGTGTTGTTGCTGATGAGGACACTACTGAGGGTGTCCAGACTACATAGGTAGTGGGTTCCGGGGAACCGGACCTACAACCTTGCTGATCGCCGATGCTTTGCGCCCCAGGTTTGCTTCACCTACCACTCTTGTATTTTAATTTTTTTATGCATTGGGGCAATTGCATATCTTTTTGTTAGGGGTGGGGTAAAAGGAATGTGAGTGCTAGGGTGATGTCTGAGTAGCCCAATTCACGATCCTCTTTTGGGGTTTTCTTGCCTATGTTCTTTTTCCCCAAGAGACTGATTATTTTTATTATTGAACCGGCATGTCTATATCTTGTGTGAATAACTCTGAATCATAATGGCTAAAACAAAAATGATATCCTGATGTAATGAAAAAGATGCATGACTAGGCATAGTAATTGATAAATGTGTGGCTCTAAGCATGACATAGAGATAACACAACTGCATGACCCTAAGTCTAAAATTCGCACTAGGTGTCTGATAATCTGGTAGAGTAATGGGATTTCAAGTGAGTGTGAGGAAGATTTGAATAGTCCACTATTTGTACTAAGCTAGAACTTGCCTGGTTAGTCCTGCTAAAAGTAAGCTGTAATAGACAATTAGGAAAGGATCATAGTCCCTTGTTCAACATATCCAATTTTTACCTAAATAAAATTAAAAAAATGAATGAAATTAATCCCTCTTTGATCCAAATGATCTGAGCTTAAAATAGACCTTTCTTTTTCACCCCAACTGATCCTTTCCGGGAATAATGTGTTGGCCCTGGTTCCTCCATGGACATGTGCACCTCAGCTTATGCCAAAATCATAAGTTCAGGGTGGCTAATGTAGTAAACAACCTTTTCGTGGCCTTGACCCAACTTTGGGTATTGTGTACTTTTACTCATGGCAAAGCCATGAGTTGAGGGTGGCTATTATGAGGAATGCTCTGGAAAGTGGGGTTGAAAGAATAAAGAGAGATAAAGAACAAAAGTAAAGTGACTCAAGAACCATTTGAAAAAAAAGTGAAATAAAAATAAATAAAAATAAATAAATAAATACGAGCAAGAAAAGAAAAGAGTCCCTTACACAAATGAAGAAAGAAGGGAAAATAACAAGGTGAAAGAATATGAGAAATTGGTCGAAATAAAATGATAAAAAGTGGTATGTTTAGCCAATATGTCAAGGAGGGAAAAAATTCACAAAAGTATACCTAAATATACCCTACCTGACCCTGAGCCTATGTTACAAGCTAAGAAAGTCCTATCGTGATCCTAAGAGTTGTATGGTGAACTTAAAGCAGTGAAAATAAGGGCAAGCTTATGGAAATATGTATGAATGAGTTGTGAATTTGTTCTTAGAGTGAGTATTGAAAAGTAATCCTTATACTCAAACTAAAATCATTATGTGAAAAATGAGGATGTTGTTTTGAAGTGAGGACACTAGTTGCAATACCGGAAATATTAGCACCTCAGTGAGAAATTGAAGAGGATAGGTGTCAGTGCGTGGTGAGTCGGTGTCATGGTATGATTCCACATAATTCAAGCCTAACAGTGAAAACATGCATAAACATGATGAGATTGATGGGGATTGATAGCCAAATGATTGCGAAAGCTGAAATATGGATACTATTGTACAAAGATTTTATAGTGAGTCATAGTGTGTCGCTTGAGGACAAACAACGAATTAAGTTGAGGGTGTTGATATACCGTGTTTTCACAGTATTTTTAATGCTTTTTCCTTAAGTTTAGTGTGTGTCCAAAAGTCTTTTTGTATTGATTTTTATGTAAGTTTCTCTTTATTTGAAGGAAATCTGTCCAAAGATGAACGCGGAAGTTTTTGAGCAAGAAATGCAGAAAACTTACCACCTGCGGAGCTTGTGAAGATCCGGCGAGCTTCTGATGGTCCGTAGGTGGCATCGTAGTGAAGCTGCTGAAGGAAGATGGTGAAGACTGACCTAGTTTGGGATTACGGAACTCCATGACGGACCGTCATAGCCTCGACGGTCCGTCCTGCTGGTTCGTCGTGATGATCAGAGAGTAGTCCCAGTACCCAAATTCCAAGAAGTTTGAGTATTATGGAACGGAGACCCTCGACGGACCGTCGTACTTAGGATGGTCCGTCATACCTGTTCGTCGAGGGTAATGAAGAAAGCAGCAGAAGAATCTGTGAAGTATAGGATGACGGAGGCCATGACGTCCCGTCGTGACCACGACGGTCCTTCACGAGGTACGTCGAATCTGACGCGTTTTGACAAATTTTAAGTAATTACACTCCTTCTTTTATTAGATTTTTGTTTTTTATAAATAGTTCGAAAAACCTAGTTTTTGGGGTTAGATTCTTTGTGGCTAGACTCTTTGTTTGTTAGACTCTTTGTTAGTAGACTTTTTTATTGTTAGACTTTTGGAGAATCTTGAGTTCTCTTGTTCAAGCATTGAAGGATTAATCAAGTGAATTTCTGGATTTTATTCTTTTTCATGAAAGTAAGTGCATGAATTCTTATATTACATATATGAATATTGTGATTATGACTATGGGTAACTAAACTCCCTAACTAGGGTTGTGGGAATCATGGGTGGATAATGAGGTAAAATTTTAAAAAAATTACAATTCTAGAATAGTGTCTTGCATGTATTGATAATTATTTCGTTTAGAGGTCTTTTTAACGGATGGCCAATGTTAGAACTCGCCTTAATTCTACTTGTCGGACCAAGGAGGTAGATAATAGGAAAAGAATTATCAACATAGATTTAGTGTTTACTGACTAATAGGGTAGTGTTGATTGGTACGAGGTAATAACTTAGTCAAATATCGAATACAATGCTTAATATGAGGTAAAGCTAAGGGTTAGTATAGCAACACACGTAGCCGGACCAAGGTGCGGAGTGAAATTTTCTAGATGCCGGACCAAGGATGTAGAAATAGATAACTTATCACTTTGCATGAAAGATACTAGGAAAGAATTGTTACAGTTAGAATTATCAAGTTAGGAACCTGTGGAGAACACTTAAACTCTAGTTACTTTTATTAATTGATTAAACTCCAAGATTTGAATCTGTTAGTTGTTCACTTTAATTTAGTTAGTTATTTTCATTAATTTAGAAATAAAAACCCCCCTTTTATTGTCTTTTGTTTTCTAACAAAATAATTGACTAAATAATAGTAATAATAGATTAAAGTTAAGTCTGAACTATTTTCCTCGTGGGAACGATCCCATCCTCATTAGTTGGGTTCTTTACTTGATACAACCACTTTACTTCTTATTTGAAAAGTAAGTTTGAGCGTATGACAGTACCAACTCATAGGCCACCTCACCCACATGTTGTAGAATCTCGTATGGCCCGACATACCTTCGAATCAACTCCCCATTCCTTCCAAACCTTATCACCACTTTCATGGGTGATATCTTCAAGTATACTTGGTCAACAACCTCAAACTCTACGGGTCGCTTCTTGTTATCTGCATAAGACTTCTGCCGACTGTAAGCAGTAGCCGACCTGTCCCTAATCACCCTGACCTTCTCTAAGGCTTCATGTATGATCTCTGGACCCAAAATGGATGACTCTCCAACCTCGAACCACACAAATGGAGACCTACACCTGCTACCATAAGTGCCTCTAACGGTGCCATCCCAATACTAGAGTGATAGCTGTTATTATATGAGAACTCTATCAATGGTAGATGGTCGTCCCAACTACCTCTAAAGTTTATCACACACGCCCTCAACATGTCCTACAATTTCTTAATGGTGCGCTCTTCCTGCCCATCTCTCTGAGGATTGAAGGCAGTACTAAGCTTTACTTGCATGCCTAAGCTCTTCTAGAAGGATCTCCAGAAATGCGAAGTGAACTAAGATCCTCTATCTGAAATGATAGACAAAGCAATACCATGCCACCTCACAATCTCATTAATGTAGAGTCTTGCATAATCCTCGGCCCTGTAAGTATACTTCATAGGGATAAAGTGGACAGACTTAGTCATCTTGTCCATAATAACCCATATAGAGTCATGTTGTCTGATAGTCCTCAGAAGAACAACCACGAAGTCTATGTTAATAGCCTCCCACTTCCAAGTAGGAACCTCAATCATCTGAGTGAGACCACAAGGCTTAAGGTCCTTTGCCTTAACCTGCTGACAATTAGGACTCTAGGCCACATACATAGCAATGTCCTTCTTCAATCCATCCCACCAATAGATCTGCTTGAGGTCATGATACATCTTGGTGGAACCTGGATGTATCGAATACCTTGAACCATGGGCCTCTACAACAATCTTGGTCCACAAATCGTCCATGTCTGGTACACATAGCCTGTCCTTGTACCTAAGTATGTCGTCTCCCAAAGTAAAGGACTTATTCATCTTTACCAGCACTGAGTCCTTCAACTCCATCAACACATATGCCCACTATGAGTTCTTAGTAATGTCCTTTGGTATCACTAATGCCCCGACGACATTTATGAACCTCATGAGTAGGGTGTTTCGAAGTTACCTAGATTTATTTTTCATTGTCTTCATTGATGACATCTTTGTTTATTCAAAAAATAAGGGTGAAGACATGAATCATTTCAAATTGATGTTTCAAGTGCTTAAGGAAAACTAATTATTTGCCAAGTATCGAAAATGTGAGTTTTGGTTGAGGTCATTGGCATTTCTTGGTCATATCATCTCTAGTGAGAGAGTTGAGGTTGATCCAAGAAAAACCGAGACGGTCAAGAATTAGCCAAGAATATTGGCTCCAACAACCATTAGAAGCTTTTTTGGGTCTAGCGAGATACAATAGGAGGTTTGTGGATTTTTTAGCGTCCATTGCATCTCCCTTGACTACCTTGACCCAAAAGAGTGTGAAATTCTTGTGGTCGGAGGCATGTGAAAGAAATTTCAAATCTTAACGGATAGGCTTACCTATGCTCCGGTGTTGACTTTACCAGAGGGTACCAAGGACTTCGTGATATATTTTGATGCATCCCGAGTGGGCTTACAGTGTGTTCTTATGCAATATGGGAAAGTAGTAGCTTATGGTTCTACACAACTTAAGGTGAATGAGAAGAACTACCCAACTCATGATCTTGAGTAACCGGCCGTGGTGTTTTCATTTCAAATATGGAGGCATTACTTGTATGGTGTTCATGTTGATATGCATACCGACCACAAGAGTCTTCAATATGTTCTTACTCAAAAAAAATTAAATCTCCGATAAGGAAGGTGGTTGGAATTATGAAGGATTACGACATGAGTGTTCGCTACCACCCCGGCAAGGACAACGTGATTGCGAATGCTCTAACTCATATGACCATGGGTAGTGTATCTCATGTTAAAGAAACCAAGAAAAACCTTGTGAAAGATGTTAATAGGCTGGCTCGTTTGGGTGTTCGATTAAGATTCTCCAAATGGTTGTTTTATGGTCCATCACATCTCCAAATCGTCTTTGGTGGTTGAGGTAAAGTCTAAACAACATCTTGATCAACCATTGATGGTGTTAAAGGAGTCGGTTATTGGTAAGCTTAATGAGTCATGAGGTATCAAGGAAGGTTATGTGTGCCCAACGTTGATGACTTGAGAAACCGGATAGTTGAGGAAGCTCATGATTCCCGTTATTCCATTCATCCAGGTTCTACAAACATGTATAATGACCATAGAGATGTTTTTTGGTGCGAAGGCTTAAAAGGGGACATAGCATTATTTGTTGCAAAACGTCCAAATTGCCAAGAAGAGAGAGTCGAGCACCAAAAGCGAAGTGGTTTACTTCAAGAAATACAAGTTCTAACTTGGAAGTGGGAAGACGTAAATATAGATTTCGTTGTAGGTTTCCCTCGGACAAAAAAGCAGCATGACTCTATATGGGTTGTTGTAGATAGGTTGACCAAATTCATTCATTTTATTCCCGTTAAGTCCACATATTGGGTGGAAGATTATGCAATGATCTTCATAGATGTTATTATGTGTTGACATGGTATTCCGTTATCCATCATATCAGATAGGGGTACACAATTCACATCTAGATTTTGGAGGTCATTCCAAAAAGGGTTGGGTACTAAGGTGAAGCTATGCACCGCATTTCATCACCAAGTGGATGGTCAAGTGGAGTGCACTATTCAAACCCTTGAGTATATCCTTGGGGGTCGCATCATTTGTTTCAAGGGAAATTCGGATTGAAATTTGCCTTTTGTCTAGTTTTTGTATCATAATAGTTACCATTCAACTATATCTATTGCTCATTTCAAGGCCTTGTATGGTAGGAGATGTAGATCTCCAATTGTATGGTTTGAAGTTGGCGAATTTTCACTCATGGGTCCCCATTGATTTATAATACTTTGGAATAATTTCATACTATAAGGAACCGATTGAAAACAATCTATAGTCGGCAAAAGTCTTATGTCGACCATAGGAGAAGGGACTTATTTTGAAATAACTAATTCAACTAAGTGTTCAATACTTATATATAAACCCACTTATGATACCCAAAATAATCTTTATAAACCGCCGAAATAATTTTAGAAAGGCTAGATGAAATTCCCAAATTACAATTGAGCTAGCCGAGACACTACAGTAAATTGCAGGCGCTTCGACAGGTGCTAGTTAATGCCTTGTTGATCCATCAACGGTCCATGCTCGAAAGCCGTCGATTGGATAAAAAGATCACATTTGGTAGCTTAAAATTCTTCCATTAAGTGTTATCTTATGCCCACGACAACGGGGCGTCGATAGACCCATGGTCCGCTGATGACCCCTCGTTTGTTAGGTTGGTTTTGACAACTTTTTGTCTACAAGTTGGGTCCTCCGCAACGACCGTTTTGTTATTCCTTGGGGGGGGGGTTTCCTTGATGTTTCCAACTTAAATACACTTGTATAAATTTTAGGGACCTCTCTCATTAATTTCAACCAAAACTGACACGTAAAACATTCAAAGGCACACCTAAACGTACAAGCACGTCTCAAGGCATATCTTTCGAATGTCATGGATGTTCTTGGAAGTTTTACTCCAAACATCACCAAACATTAGACACTACCTATAAACATCATCATAAACCATTTTAGAAATTTAGAACCTCATGAAACATGTGCTAGAGTGTAACACCTTGAAAATCCAAGATTCATTGTAAAGCCTAACATAGGTGTCATAAAGTCTAAAAATTGTTTCTAAGTCCATTTTTAATGAATATAGGTCATTTAGGAGGTTTAATAACAAAAACGCCATAACGTCTAGGAAGTTGTTTCAAAAAGATGTTAGTTTTCCTTAGCCTTTTTTACTAACTTCTAGGAGTCGGAAATTTACGAAAATTGGAGGAAATGTATGATAATATGTATTTGAGTTGTTCCATGGTTGAAATGTATGGGTACGACTACCCACGGACCAACTAAGGGCCCTTGAGGAGGACCCCTGTAGTTTGATGCAGCACTGTCTGGCAGTGTGCATCGACCGGACAGAAGAAAGCCCGTGTATGGATCGACGGGGCGTCGATGCAACCGTAGTCCCACACATAGGCTGGTGGAGAAGGTCCCTTCACCTGCACAGTATCAGGACTCATCCACAAAGTACAGAGGTGCAGGCTACGGTCCGTGTGTGGGATCGACGAGGCGTCGATCCACCGTCATCCCACACATAGACAAATTGCAGGGAGCGCTCTCCTGAAAAGTCTCAGACAAAGATGATGGAGTGCAGGACGCGGGGAGGGGGGGTTATCCCTTAACTCACAGACGGTCCATCGATCGGGTCTCATCTGTGAGTGTCGAGTTTAACTGTTAAATTTTAAATGATTTCATTTAATTAATTAAGTGATTTCGGGGTTAGTTGGGGGTTAAAGGGAGACTAACTAAGTGAATTAATCCACTCTGTAAATACCCTCAACCCTCATTAACCTAAAGTCTACTCTTAAAATAAACTCTTTTCCTTCTCTCTTAGTTGTCTCTCTACATGAACTCACTATTGAAGGCTAGCAAGGACTAGGGTTTGGGGGCTGGAACGGGACGAAATTAACCATCAAATTGATTACAAACATAAAGGCATGGGTTATATTCACCTTTGAGATTCTTTCCACAAAGGGTTCCTTCAAAAATAGATTTCAAAAAGTTGAGTCTTCTTATGGGTTTCATTCAATTACGAAATTAAAGTTATGGATTGAGTTGTTAATGAATTCTTAAGGTTATATTGAGCATATTAACATGTGATTCAACTTTTTATGTTAATTTTTGATGGTTTGGTCTAAATGAAGAATATGATCCTCTATCCCCACCCTAGGTAGTGATCTTGACCTATATTGTATTGTGATCATTCAATTGAGTTGGTTGTTGATTTGATTACAATCCTATGGTGTTATTATGATAAAATTAAGATGAATTATAGGACTATCATGCTAGTTCTTGAGATGTGATTTAGATTATGAATTATAATGTGAAATTAGCCTATGTACCTTGTCTCAAGTTGTGATCTAAAGATAAATTGTGTTATGGAGATGCAATTGGCCTTGTTATTCTATTGATTATCATTGTGTGATGATGTTATTCCCCAAGTTGGGTTGATTTATGCGTTGATGGTAAGATCTTGATGATAGACTTTGAGGAAGACTTGGTAAGTCTTAGAATCTCTATCTTTACATCCAATTGTGATTAGTTTTTGTTAAGTCATGATATTACATTGTAGTATGCCTTATACTAGGATTATAGGGTGGTATTATGTTAAATGAAAATTCTTTACTATGTTGGAGGTTGATTAAGGTGTATGTTCTATAAGGATGGTGAAAACTATCAATGTGCCTCAACATGATATGAAATGCTAATTTGTTAACCTCACTTATATGAACTGTGATGAAAGGACTTAAACTCATATAATTCTTCTTGAGCTGATGATGATGATTATACAAGGGGTAGACCCTATGGCCTAAATTAATCTATGATTGATAATTAAAGGCTTAAAGATATTTCATAAGGGGAATCTATCTTAGCAACGAGTGAACTAGATAGAGGAGTGTCCCTTCCCACATTGAGAAGGTAGGAACACCACATTACTCTTGAGGTTGGAGATTATAATGCATGGAGAATAAAGAGGGTCCCAACTAAATCTCCTAGTTCTTGAACTATGTTGCCCCCATAGGAATACTAGTTAGTGGATCCACGTAGTTTCTATGTTTCATGTTTTGGTACTGAAAATAGCCCGCCTTCTTTCGGTGTAGGGTTTTATGACACCAGATTCATCACTAGATCATGTGGTCTATGTCGGTTAGGGCAAGATGTTCCTAAAAAAGTAAAACAAATTAAAGGACTTGAACTCTAACTTGGATAACCTAAGGGGTCTAGCTTAGTCTAGGTAGAGGTATGAGACTTTACCTAGACATTGCACTAGTTATCCTTGAGGGGAGTCTTAGGGGAGGTTCTTATATATGTTTATGTTATGATAATATATGATGTATATTTAATGACCATGGAACATTGATGATACTATATGTTTATTAGTTCATTTATAAATATGCCTTGGATTATAATGATAATATATGATGAAATGCAAGCCTAAATGCCATGATATGTAAAGTTTAACATTGGTCATGATTTTTCGTTGAGGATGCATGTTGAGTAAAGTTATGGGGCTTTGCTTTGTCATCGCACTTGTTGACTTGATAAGGACTTGTGAGTAGTTGTCTTGCTTATTATGATATGTTTAACTCTTATTCATTCTTGTGATATTATTCATTGACGTTAGGGTTGTAGTAAATCATGGTTTCAAGTATGTTGGGATAAGTATTACTTGTATGATAGTAAGCATGTTGGTTGAATGATATGACTTACTTGACTTTGCATTAAGTCCCTAAAGGGGTAAAATGACATGTTTTGACTAAAAAGTCCCTTTTAGCATGTTTTGCTTGTGTATGTGCATAAGATCTCATACTTAGAACATGTGGAGTAATAACCCCATTTTCTTCCCTTTTCACAAACATTTTAGGTTTTGGTCGTTGAAGAGTTTGGGAGGCGACATTGTTGAAGGCTTGAATTCTTCCTTTCATCCAAGTAGGGTAGGTCCTCAACTTTTGAGGGTAATGCCATCCACTAGCTTTGGATTTTGTTATGATCTTATTGACTCTATCATTCCTTTCCTTTTTAATTTAATATTGTACTTTCGTATGACCTATACATGGTCTTGTTGAATTGATGTAAGGGTTATTCCCATATTATGATATTCGTTTAGATGGTATGATATGAGACAACCGTTGAGACTATTTCTATATTTTTATATATGTATGTGCAATAAAAATAAAAGGCTATGTAACCTTCCTATATGAAGGGTCTCTGTATACTCGATATGAATATATAGTATGTGTATGTAGAGGTCTATATAAACCTCCAAGTAGTGATAATGAAAGTTTTAAATTTTTCTTCATATTTCAACCTATGAATGTAATGACATGAGACTAAGAGGCTAGTTTTAGTCCTTGAAAAGGACGACGATGCCGATTATGTGTAGGGGGTAAACCCGGATGTGACAGACTTAGTATCAGAGCATGAGGTTGAATATCGTTGAGTTATGTCTCTCTCTTTACCACGTCTATGTAGGTTTGTATACATAATTGTGAAGCGCACCACACTTATGAGTAGGAACCTATATGATGCATAGGAATCACTCTCTTTCTTGGAAATCATATATCGTGCCAATAGATTATACACATGGTGTGCTTTTGCATCTAATCCTATTGTTATTCTTATAGGAAGCATTAACACTCAAAGGAATGCGGCTGGAACACTTGAGGATGAAGTTGCTAATGCGGGAGCTCCTCCATGATGAGCAAGTTCCTCCACTCTAGGAAAATGCTAATGTTGATCAAGACCCGACTAACCCTCCACCTATGACGGAGACGGAGATGAGGGTTATTATTGCTCAAATGGACCAATCCATGACTACTCAAGCACAAGCCATGACGGTGCAGTCCCAAAATATGACAGCCCAAGCCAATCGGGATATTGCTCCCTGTCCTCATCAACACTGCACTACTATGGATTCCCGTCTAAGGGACTTCTCTCGAATGAATCCTATTATTTTCTATGGTTCTAAGGTTGATGAAGACCCCCAAGAATTCATTGATGAGATCTATAAGATACTATATGCTTTGGGGGTGTCTTTGGGTGAGAAGGCCGAGTTGGAAACATACCAACTCAAGGATGTGTCTCAAACTTAGTATGTGCAATGGACGGATAATAGGCCGTTGAGAGGTGGTCCGGTGACTTGGGAGATCTTTCAGGCAGTTTTTCTAGATAGGTTCTTCCCTAGAGAGATGAGGGAGGAGAAAGTGACGGAGTTCATCAATCATTGCCAAGTGAGTGTCCATGAATACTCTTTGGAATTCATTAAATTGTCCAAATATGCTTCTTCTTTGGTCTCTGATCCTAGACACCAAATGAGTCATTTTGTGACGGGTGTATCGGAGGACTTACAAGAGGAGTGCCAATCAGCCATGCTACATGACAACATGAACATATCCCGTCTTATGGTTTATGCAAGAAGGGTTGAGGAGGCAAGGGCTGAGCTAAAAAGTAGAGATGCTAAGAGAGCAAGGTCATTTGATTGAGGTTCTTCAAAGAATAGGTTTGAGATACAAGACAACCCTAAATTTCAGAAGTGGGTTTCTAATCAAGTCCCTTCCAAATTCCCAAGATCTTGTTGTGATAGGGTATCAAACCCTAAATTCGAGAAGGGAAAAGGTACTAATTCACCAAATGAGAAGCTAACTTGTGGAAGTGTGGTAAAAACACTATGGTGTTTGCCTTAAGGGGACGGATAATTGCTTTAGTTGTGGAAAGAGTGGTCACAAGACTAGATATTGTCCAAACTTGAAGAGTCAAGACAAGGGTAGTGGCCAAGATCGAGCAAGTGGTTCTAGGGATGCTCCAAAGAACAACCGCTTCTATGCTCTCCACTCTAGAGGTGAGCAAGAGACCTCTCCCGATGTGGTTGCCTGTATGTTAAATGTTTCTCTCTTGATGTATATTCCTTACTTGATCCCGGCGCTACCTTATCATTTGTAACACCTCTAGTAGCTAAAAGTTTGAAATTTTACCCGAAATTTTGCATGAACCTTTTATAGTGTCTACTCCGGTTGGTGAGTCAGTTGTTGCAAAAAGGGTGCATAGGAGTTTTCCTATAATGTTTTCCAATAGAGTTTCTTATGTTGATCTAGTAGAACTTGATATGGTTGATTTTGATAATATATTGGGTATGGATTGGTTGCATGCATGTTTTGCATCCACTAATTGTAGGACAAGAGTGGTGAGGTTTAACTTCTCAAATGAACCTGTTGTTGAGTGGAAGTGGGGAAATTCTATTCCTAAAGATTGTATTATTTCGTGTATAAAAGCATGCAAAATGATCTCAAAAGGTTGTCTTTATCATATGGTAATGGTCCAAGATCTAGACTCCGAAGATTCCCCCATTGGTCGGTACCCGTAGTGAGTGAGTTTCCGTAGGTCTTCCCTAATGACCTTCAAAGTTTTCCTCCCAAATGGGAAATTGACTTAGGCTTTGATTTGCTACTAGATACAAATCCCATATCAATTCCTCCTTATCGGATGGCTCCGGCCGAGTATATAGAGTTGAAGTCTCAACTAAAGGATTTACTTGATAAGGGTTTTATAAGGACTAGTATTTCTACGTGGGGTTCTCCGGTTTTATTTGTGAAGAAGAATGATGGGTCCTTGAGAATGTGTATTGATTACCGACGACTCAACAAGGTCACCATTAATAATAAGTACACTCTCCCTCGGATTGATGACTTATTTAACCAACTCCAAGGGGCGAGTTACTTTTCGAAGATAGACTTAAGGTTGGGGTATCATCAAAGATGACCTTTCAGACTAGGTATGGGCATTATGAGTTCTTGGTCATGTATTTTGGTCTCACTAATCCTCCGGCAGCAATTTGGGTCCTAATGAATAGAGTATTTCGAAATTACCTAGATTCATTTGTCATTCTATTCATTAATGATATATTGGTACATTCAAAGAATGAGGATAATCATATTGGTCATTTGAGGGTAGTGTTGCAAACCCTTAAAGAACATCAATTGTATGTCAAATATAGTAAGTATGAGTTTTGGTTGAGGTCACTGGCTTTTCTTAGGAACATCATGTCTAGTGAGGGAATTTATGTAGACCCAAGGAAAACGAAGGTGGTGAAAAACAGGCCTAGGCCATTGACTCCGACTAACATTAGGAGTTTCTTAGATTTAGTGGGTTACTATCGGAGGTTCATGGATGGTTTCATGTCCATTGCGTATCCTTTGACTACTATGACCCAAAAGAGTAAAAACTTTGAGTGGTCGAAGGCATGTGAGAAGAGCTTCAAATTGTAAAAATATAGTCTTACTTCCACTCTGGTGTTGACCTTACCGGAGAGTACAAAGGGTTTTGTGGTGTATTGGGAAGCATCCCCAGTGGATTTGGGGGGTGTGCTTATGCAACACGAGAAGGTGATAACTTATGCCTCTAGGGAACTAAAGGTGCATGAGAGGAACTATCCCACTAATCACCTTGAATTAGCGGTCGTGGTGTTTGCTTTGAAAATTTGGATGCATTACTTGTATGGGCTTCATGTTGATGTTTTTAGCGATCATAAGAGTCTCCAATATGTATTTACCCAAAAGGAGTTGAATCTCTGACAAAGAAGGTGGCTAGAATTGTTGAAAGATTATGATATCAGTGTCCTTTATCACCCCAGTAAGGCTAATGTAGTTAGAGATGCCCTAAGTCGGATGACTACGTGTAGTGTATCCTATCTTGATGAAGCCAAAAAGGACCTAGCAAGGGAAGTACATATGATGGCTAGGTTGGGGGTGAGGTTTGAGAGTTCTCCAGATGGGGGTGCCATAGTTCGTCATAACTCCGACCAATCCTTAGTGGTTGAGGTGAAGTCCAAACAACACCTTGATTTAGCCTTAATGAAGTTCAAAGAATCGGTTCTCGGGAAGTTAAATGAATCATTCTCCTTAGGGGGGATGTTGTGTAAAGGTACCAAGGGAGATTATGTGTTCTCGATGTAGATGGGTTGAGGGATCAGATCTTAGAAGAAGCACATGGGGCCTCTACTCAATTCATCCGGGGTCGACAAAAATATACCATGACTTAAGGGATATATATTGGTGGGAAGGTCTAAAAAGGGACATAGCGGAATTAGTGTCCCATTGCCAACAAGTAAAAGCCGAACACCTAAAATCGGGTGGCTTACTACAAGAGATCAAAATTCCTACTTGGAAGTGGGAAGACATCAATATGGACTTTGTAGTAGGTTTACCTTGGAATCAAAAGTCTTATGATTCCATATGGGTGGTTATAGATCGATTGACTAAGTCCCCTCATTTTATTCCCTTCACATCTTCATATTCGGCGGAGGATTATGCAAAAATCTTCCTATATCAGATTACGTGCCGCTATGGCATTCCGTTATCCATCATATCGGATCGGGGCGCACAATTCACATCTAGATTTTGGAGGTCGTTCCAAAAAGGGTTAGGTACTAGGTGAAGTTGAGCACCGCTTTTCATCCCCAAACGGATGGTCAAGAGGAGCGTACGATACAAATCCTTGATACATGCTTAGAGCGTGTATTAATTATTTTAAAAGGAGTTGGGATAGGCATTTACCTTTGGTGGAGTTTTCCTACAACAATAGTTTTCATTCATCCATTTCCATGGCTCTCTACGAAGCCTTGTATGGTAGGAGGTGTAGGTATCCTATTTGATGGTTTGAACCGGGTGAGACATCGCTTGTTCATCCCGAGTTGATTTATAAGACTTTGGAAAAGGTTCATATCATAAGAAACTGGTTGCAAACGGCCTATAGTCGGCAAAAGTCTTATGCCGATCATAGGAGAAGGGATTTGGAGTTTGAAGAATGTGATAAGGTGTGTTTAAAAATTTCACCAATGAAAGGGGTGGTTAGATTTGGCAAGAAAGGGAAATTAAGTCCTCGTTATGTGGGTCCCTATGAAATCTTTAAAAGGGTTGGTAAGATTGCCTATGAATTGAAATTTCCTAGTGAATTTGCTTCGGTTAATTTGTTTTTCCATGTCTCTATCTTTAAAAAGTGTATCGGTCGTCCCGAGTCCATTCTTCCTATTGAGGGTCTTGGTGTCAAAGATAACCTCTCTTGTGAGGAAGTTTCGGTTCAAATTCATGATAGGCAAGTCAAGAAGTTGAGGAATAAAGAAGTGGTTTCCGTAAAAGTGTTATGGAAAAATCATCTAGTTAAGTGTGCAATATGGGAGGCCAAGGGCGACATGAAGTCCCGTTACCCTCATCTTTCTAAGAATTAAGGATAGTTATTCTTTTTAATAATATAAATATGACTAGGAATTGAAGTTTCTTGATTTTTGGGTGATGTTTCGCACATTATGCATTTGAAAGAACTTACATTGAAATTATTGTAGTATTGTTCTTATAAACCTGAAATTTTTCTTTTTGCTTGTTTTTAGTTATGTTGTTCCTTTTGATATGGTGAGTCTTCATTCTATGATAGGTAGCATGTTGTTAAGTTGAACTTTGTGCTAATTCACTCATGTAATGTATGTTGATCTCATCAGTGTTGTGAGAATGAAATGCCTCATGATTAAGTGTTTTGAGCCTTATATTTATAATATCAGTTTTAATATTTGCCTTGTTGAAATGACATGATTTAGGTTGATTTGACATTGTTGATTGGTTGGGCTGCTAGTCTTGAGTCTATTCCTTCCTTCAAAAGAATTTTAGTGTCATTCAGGGACAAATGTTCCTAAGGGGGGGATAATGTAACACCTTGAAAACCCAAAACTCATTGTAAATCCTAACATAGGTGACATAAAGTCTAAACATTTGTTTCTGAGTCCATTTTTAATTAATATAGGTCATTTAGGAGGTTTAAGAACCAAAATGTCCGGGAAGTTGATTAAAGGGATGTTAGTTTTCCTAAGCCTTTTAGACTAACTTTTAGGAGTTGGAAATGTACGAAAATAGGTGCTTCAGTGGTTCCATGGTTGAAACGTCCGGGTACGACAACCCAAGAACAAAATAAGGGCCTTTGAGGAGGACCCCTCTAGTTTGATGTTGCATGTTGCAATATGCATCGACGGGACAGAAGACGGCCCATGGGTGCATCAACAAGGTGTCAATGTTACCGTCGTCCCACACTTAGGCTGGTGAAGAAGGATCCTACACCTAATCTCTAGACTTATCAACGGAGTGCAAAGGTGCAGGCTACGGTCCGTGTGTGGATCGACGGGGCGCGATGCCACCGCCGTCCTACAATTAGACAAATTGGAGGGAGCCCTCGCTTGCAAAGTCTCTGACAAATATGACGATGTGCAGGAGGAGGGGGGTTGTTCGTCGACTCACAGACGGACCGTCAATCGGGGTCTCATTTGTGAGGGTCGAGTTTCACTTTTAAATTTTAAATGATCTCATTTAATTAATTAAGTTGTTTAGTGGTTAGTTGGGGATTAAAAGTGTCACGACTGAAGTGTAGACCCCACATGAAACCGACGTCGTTGACCTGTCAGAGGTCGCAGACAATCCTACTTACGTCATTCTTACTTTACCTAGGTTAATTTTAGTGGAAAATTTGAAACTTTTCCTTCAAAACATGATTACTAAACATTCCAATTAATTCACAATTGTTCACCATCAACCATCTTAACATTAAGAGATAATCAAATCAAAGAAATAGTTCATTACTTTATTAAGTGTATAAATTGCCAAAATCACACCAATACAAAGTCTGAACAAAATAGGAAAGAAACGCTAGTGGAACATGCTCCACTAACTAAACTCTAAAACTAAGCTAGAATATAGAACAACAGCATCCTCGAAAGCATGAAGACCTCCCATGTTCAGATGAATGTTGGATGTCCGGATATCTTATGCATCGATCCTATAGCACTAGCGTCCACTGTGCCTGCACCTAAAATAGTAGGATAGTATAGGTTTAGTACACACTTGTACTAAGTATGGGTATATGCAAGGACACACCAAGGACATGCATGAGAAGAATAGCTCTTTTATAACAACATGATTATGAAAAGTCAAGTCAGTGAACTTGCCTAATCGGGATTAGGAAAGTTAGTGAACTTTCAAAATTTAGATTAGGAAAGTCAGTGAGGTTTCCAAATTTAGATTAGGAAAGTCAGTGAGCTTTCCAGATTTTGATTACGAAATTAATGCCATGAGAATAACATACATCATCATACTTTTCATATTGCACACACAATATACGACATCATACACATAGCACATATCATATTGCACATAGCACGTAGCTTCTTTCATATCATTCATTAATATGCAATGAGACCTTGGAATCATGGACTTAACATTAAATGAGGGCTCAACAGATGGGACCTCAACTAGGGAGTCTTCATTAGCAAACACAGAGTCTGCTTCATTCATTCATACGTTTCATTTCATTCGTGAGCCAGTGTAACCACCAGCTATACCTAGGATGTAGTTTAAGACTTTTATCGGGTTTTTTGTGCAATGACCAAGAATGACCTAATGTCATTACTTGAGTATAACTCACCTTTTGATAATCCTATCCTAACACCTTCGGTATCATTCATTTAAATATGTGCATCATTTGAGGTTGGCCTCATTCATTCATTTCATTGGGAACTTTAACTTTAACCGACATAGATCATGTGAGATTCATGAAATCCAGTGTCTCCCCCACACCGAAAAGAGGTGGAATCACCGGTCAAAGTGACCCATAATATGCTAGCGTACATGGGAATTTAACCCCGCCAGATCCCTATATTGGCTGTGTAGGTTTGAACAGTAGGAGATTTAAGGAGACCCATACCCGGCAAGCAAAACAGTCTCATCTCATGAGAGTTATGTGAGCCTCCGCCCTTCACGAAAGAAGGCATCACCACTCATAGCTAGTCTATTGGTGCTCAGTATAAAGTTCCATTACATTCAACTCATACGTCATGGAATTTGACTTCTAGTATGAGGACATCATAGCTCAATAGATGATTTCTCATCTCATCATTAGTATTAAGTGTGTTAATCTCCATACATTCATTAGAGTGTTCATAGAGACTGGTCTCTTCATTAATTTACACTCTTATAGGTGAGTACGTCTTGGTATCATTTACTTAGGCTCATTTGAGAATATTCTCATCTTTTACCTTAGCCTCATATCATTTTGTCACCACATTCATTAACATTAGAACATTTGCTCTTCATAATTGCTCACCCTTTTTTTTCCATAAATGTTCATTTCAACATATACTAATGCACTTGGACATTTGTGTGTTTCACACTCTTACTTAACCCATCTAGGGTTATATCATTTCATTGCATACATCTTAGGTTCACTTCTTTTAAACGTATTCTAGACTTATAAGTCCATACACACAAGCCATGAGGCTTCATTGATAGTTCGTTAAGTGACTCATATCTTCCTAAGATTATGTAGTACAAGACTTATTTATCTTGTATATATGCCAAGATATTGATTTCGATCTAAGTAGGTGGAATTATTCTTGTATGTTTAATTCACGTATGACTTATGTTTCAATACGGAAGTTTGGGTAAGGAAACCCAAGTTCGAATCACTTGGATAACATTTGCATTTTTCATTGATTTTATTTTTAATCTCCATGACATTGGGACTCTAGATCGAACCCCAACATTAACATCGTATCTTTAGTTTTCTACTCGGTTTTCCTCTTAATTTGGCCGAAGGGTTGTGGGTTCGAACCCCCACAACCTTTTATTTTTCATTAAAATACTATTGTCCCATTTCGCCTAAATCAAGAGGTTGTGGGATCAAAGCCCAACAACCTCTTTTATTTTATTCATTATATTCGCTGGGAATTGGGAGGTTGTGGGTTCGAACCCCCACAGCCTCCTTATTTAAATTTTAAATTCGCTAAGGCTGTGAGGTTGTGGGTTCGAACCCCCAATGCCTCCTTACTTTTATTTTTAGTTAAAGTTTACTTCACTAGGATTTTGGCAGTGAGTTTGTGGGATCGAGTCCCCACAACCTCACTTTATTTTCTTAATTATTTCGCTCCTCTCTTTTCCAGCCTTGAGGTCGTAGGTTCGATTCCCACGCCTCAAAGCTTTTTTTTACTTTAATTTTCTCTTCTCTCATTTGCAGCCTGGAGGTCGTGGGTTCTATTCCCACGCCTCCCATTTATTTAATTAAGTAATTATCCTTTCCTTTCTCTTCCAGTAACCTGATTTCGAAT
The DNA here is from genome assembly GCF_001406875.1 of Solanum pennellii. Lineage (NCBI taxonomy): Eukaryota > Viridiplantae > Streptophyta > Magnoliopsida > Solanales > Solanaceae > Solanum > Solanum pennellii. The sequence continues at coordinate 29,372,475 of NC_028645.1, forward strand.
CCCCCAACCCCCTTTTTCATTTCTTCTTTTCGCGAATTACAGTAGCCATACGGGTGAGGTCACATGTTCAAATCCTGGTGGCCTCACCCTTCTAAAATTTATTAAATTTCCATATTCCTTTATTGAACTTTATTCTAAATTAACATTGCATTGTTGCTGGAAAATTTGGTCATTTTTCAATTCATTTTTATCAACGTTTTCGCTTGAGCTCCTAAGGAAATTCGTAGACCATTTTAACGCATTTTTAGGCACATCTTTTATAGGTTTGTTTGGCTAAAAGATTGTTATTAAATCATCCACGATTCATTACAATGAACATCACGGTGTGTACAAATTTTGCACATAAAAATACATGGATTAAACATGCCATTTCACACCTCCAACAGTGACTAAGTTCACTGCCACACGTTGCACACACACATAACTTTTTCACATGATTTCGGACAACATATTCAATATTCACATAATTCCGAACATGCATACTTAAATATAAACATCACGAAAACAGATTTCATCCCTACTTTGTACCAGCAGACATACCCATCCTATAATTCAATGGGAGCTAGTGACAGGGACATGCAACGGGGAACAACCCTAGTTTTTGGAATGAATATCTTGAACCTTAAGGAGTCTCTTGGGAAAGGGACCAACAGAGAAGAAATCCATACCTTAATTTATGTTCAAACCTTGAAGTTGCTGCCTAAACCTTTCTCCAAAACCACGTCGAACTCACCTAAAGTTTCACCACCAACTCGACGGGAATCCCCCTTGCTTTAACGTTTTTGATTAGCTTGCTTTCTTAGATTTTTTCGTGAGTTCTTCAAGTGTGAAGAACCTTTGTTATATTTTGTATTCTTCACGTTAATTGGCATAGAGAAAACAATAGAGTTTGAACGTGAGGATGTGATAGACGTGAAAGAGTGAAACGTGTGAGTTGTTTAGGCTTAGATAATGACTTAGTCAATTTAGGACTCTCCTCAAAACTTAAAAATCTGGGTTAATTAATTATACGTGAAAGGACCACTTTGCCCTTAAAAAAATCATATTTTAAATTATAAATAAATCACCAATTTGTTGCTTCCATTGGGGCTCGAACTCGGTTGACACCATTTTTCAAAAATGGGTCATTTTGGGTCGACCCAACCCATACCGGTTCTTTAATTAAATTAATTAATTAATTACTCATGGTAATTACGGTATTACCCTTGTCCTAGAAAAGACCATTTTACCCCTGGACCATCAAAACTTAAGATTTCCTCTTTTTAACTCTGGTAAAGACTCCTTCGATTAAATCTTTGTTTTCGAGTTATCACTATTTTATCATGAATCTCTAGATGAAAATTACGATTCTACTTAGATTAAAAAAAATTACTAAAAAAAAAAAGAATGCATAAAACAAAAAAAAAAACAGCGAAAGAAAAAAAAGGAAAAATAACATAATCATTTTTAAAAAAACAGAAAAAAAAAAGAAAAAATGAGAAAAATGAAAGAATCAAAAAAAAAAAACCAAAAAAGGAGAGAAGTAGAATGAAAAAAAAATATAACCAAATTAGAAAAAAGAAAGAGAATGTAAAAATAAAAAATAAAATAAAAAAAGGAGAAAGAATCAGAGTGAAAAAAAATAGGAAAACGTAAATAAAAAGAAAAGATAAGAAGAACAAGTAGAATGTAAACTAAAAATATAAAATTAATAAAACAGAAAGAAAAAAAAATAATAAAATAAAAAAAAAAGAAAGAAAGATAGAAGAACATACCAAAAAAACGTATTAAAAAAATAAAATAAAATAAAACAATTAGAAGAAAAATAAAAAATGAAAAAAAAATAAAATATAACATTGATAAAATCAAAACGTGAAAAAAAAAATTAAGGAAAAAAAAAGTGTAAAAGAAAGAAAGAAAAGAAAAGAAAAGAAGGAGAAATAAAAAATAGAAAAAAACTATATCTTTCTAAAAATAGTCCTAATCTACTTAGAATTTCTGCTAAAACTAATATTCTATTTTTAATTTAACTAAAAATATAATCCTAAAATTATCTAAATTCTAAGACTCTCATTCCTGCATAAATTATAATTCCTAACAATTAAATATATTTATATATTCTATTTATAATTAAAAATACGATCACACGAAAAAAATATGTCGTCTTATGGTTCTCGTGAGAGTTTTCACTCATAAGACCCTCTTATTTTTTTATTGCTTTTCTTTAACATACCATAGGCTACAATGTCATGTTTCAACCCTTGGAGATTTGAAATAGCATGATCATTATTTTATTGAGTGATTAGACCGAACCTCAATGAAGGGCTGCCTACGTATCCTCTTAGAAATCAGGTTGAACGTAGTTCAATAAAAAAATATTTTTTTTTGATTTATTTTTAGAAATATAATGAATACAAAATGGAAAAATAATTAGTTCATGTTTGATAATGCCTTGACATTAGTTGGTACCAACAATTAGTATTATGCATATGAACTATATTCAACTACTTTCAATAAATTTGAGGTCAACTTTGAGTAATTTATATAGTTTCAAATTGTATCTCAAATATGCTTAAGTAATTACAAGATCAATTTATCTTGTCAAAATTAAGGGATAAAATTATTTGTATCCTCTTGTTTCAAATGCACTCTCAACATATGAAAGTTCTACTTCACACAATATAATAATTTAGGTCGTAGGACATTTTTGAAAGTCACTCACACTCATAAACATATTCAATGCATGATATTAAGATACCATATGCTTGGCCCTCATGTAAGCATCCACTAATATGAGAACATAAAAAAATGATATCAAATAGGACTTGTCATTCGCTTGTAATGTAGTCTTAGGGAAAGGTAGGATATTCATTTGGGATAAAGTAACTATTTCCTCCTTAGAATTTGCACGATGCTTTTGATATTTTTTTTTTCATTTTTGCATTTGACCTTTGTTTTCTTGTAAGCTCCTTCTCATTTATTTTTTTTCTCTTCCTTTTTTGATTCTCCATCCTTTTTGTTTGAGATTTTTTTTTAATTTTTTCTCATTCTATCTTCTTTTTTTTTTGACATATCACTTTGTTATCCAACTTAGGTCTTTGACGTTATATAGTAATTTCATAGTGCGTTCAAGGAGGTAAGACAAAGGAATTAGTGCATTTATACACTCAAAAATGTATATGCTAAGATCTGGTTATTCAAATAAAAACTTCAAGGTTCGAAATGGAAGTTCTATGGATAACATGTCATTTGGTAAGCTTGAAAGGCACAATCGAATCAAAGAAAGCCTATAATCCTTTCTCAAGTTAAATATTGCTCAAAATTTCGTCTCAACCAACATTCGGGCCAAGTTCTAGATCAGCAAAATCATGTCTTTGAATTTTACGTCTAAAGCTCACTACACAATGCATTTGAAACAATGAGGTCAAATTTATTTTATCCATAACTTTAAACAAGATAATTTCTCAAGTATGATATAAATATATTGAGAGATGCCAATAGAAGTGTATAGGTCACAACAAAGTTGATCTGTCTTACAAAATAGTTTAACACTTTATTTTTTTTAATGCATAATTCTAAGCATGTTGTTACCAACAAGTCAAAGAAAAAATCAATGTGTATATATATATATATATATATATATATATATATATATATATATATATA
>NC_028645.1:29376209-29488004 GCF_001406875.1 Solanum pennellii
CATAATTTTTTTAATTTTTTTTGCCCAGTTTATGTGACTAGAATTTTTAGATTTTTTCTCGGTTGGACCGAACCTCAAAATAAGGTTGCCTACGCATCTTGTTAAAACAAGAATCAGGACTAACGTAGTTCCAAAATATAAGTACAAAATATATTTTCTTAAGGACAAATTCCCTTTTTAATATATACACATATTATTTCATTTTTTAATTTTTAAATAATAATTAAGATATTTTTTCAAATTTTTTAATTTTTAAATAAGGATCACCGAACCCAAGGAAGGTTGCCTACGTATCTCATCAAGGTGAGAATCAGGTGTGCGTAGATCATTCAAATTGAACACTTAAATAATTTTTGTCAAAAATTTGTTGACAAATGCAACTCTTTTCTTCGTTTAAAGTGATATAAGAAAACTTTTAAAATTTCTTTTTGTGAACTTTACATTGTAAAAGAAAAAACTTTTTTTCTATTATTCTGATTTTAATTTAAAATGATAAATTGAGTTATTTATCTAGAAAGTTCGATCATATGTAGAGTCTTTCATTAAATCATATGAAAATGATTCAAACAATGAAGTCTATTAGGAACTACCACATTTGGTTTCAGTTATACAACTTAAACTTGTGGAGAAAAGTATCTAGATTGGCTGTAAAACGAGCCGACAACTCGAGTAAGAGAGTACCAACGTACCGGCAGCGCTTTCCGGCTTTGTACATGGGTGCTCCCTATCCTAAATATGTGTAACTAAAAATCCTTCACCATGGACCGAAGATGCACTGGCTATCTTGACTGATGTGGGGTGCATAGTTGCAATTTCAATGATATTATTATTGAAGACTCAGTAAAATTCGCGAGAGAAGACAATTTATATGCAGTTCAAATAATATCAAACATTAAATAAGTAGACAATTAGCACATTAAGACAAATAAATACAATATCCCAAAACGTAAATAAATAAATCATAGTCATACATAAATCAATATTTAAAGCTCGAATCCTAGTTAATCCCCAGCGGAGTCGCCATATGTCACGCCCCTTTTTTTTCTCAAAAAAAATTTGATTTTATTTGTTTCGAAAGAAAAAGAGTTTTTCCAATTAAAGTGACATTTTGAAAAGGGAAAATTATTATTAAGAGTCGCCACTTGGAATTGAGTTTGGGTGTTCCAAGTGACCTTATCTAAATCCCTAATCAAAAAGAAATTTGACTCTATTTTTTATTGGTCTGCGAACTAGAAATCCAGGTAAGGAATTCTGTTGACCGAGGGGAATGTGTTAATCACCCCTCGAGTCCCGTGGTTCTAGCACGGTCGCTTTATTAACTTTTGGTATGACTTGACATAATTTTCGATATTATATTATTTAACTTAATAATAAAAATGTTTTTACTTTATTCTCTCTTTAAGATTATTTGGAATTGTCTTATTTATTTTAATTTTTTTTAAGTTAAATTATCTCATTTTTTGTGTGTGTCCATTAATTTGAAACTTAAAAATTTATATATATATATATATTTTATAAATATTTTTTTTCGTGTGTTCGTATTTTTAATTATAAATAGAATATATAATATATTTAATTGTTAGGAATTATAATTTATGCAGGAATGAGAGTGTTTGAATTTCGAGAATTTTAGAATTATATTTTAAGTTAAATTAAAAATAGAATATTAGTTTTTGCAAAAAATCTAAGTAGATTAGGACTATTTTTAGAAAGCTATATTTTTTTTCTATTTTTTATTTCTCCTTCTTTTCTTTTCTTTTCTTTTCGTTTTTTTCTTTCTTTCGTTTACACGTTTTTTTTTCCTTAATTGTTTTTTTTCACGTTTTGATTTTATCAATATTATGTTTTATATTTTTTTTTTATTTTTTATTTTTCTTCTAATTGTTTTATTTTATTTTAATTTTTTAATACGTTTTTTTTGTGTGTTCTTCTATCTTTCTTTTTTTTTCTTTTATAATTTTTTTTTTACTTTCTGTTTTATTAATTTTATATTTTTAGTTTACATTCTACTTGTTCTTCTCATCTTTTCTTCTTTTTTGTTTTACGTTTTCTTTTTTTTTTTCACTCTGATTCTTTCTCTTTTTTTTATTTTTTATTTTTTATTTTTACATTCTCTTTCTTTTTTCTAATTTGGTTATGTTTTTTTTCCATTCTACTTCTCTCCTTTTTTTTTTATTTTTTCATTTTTCAAGTTTTTTCGTTTTTTTTTAAAAAATGATTCTGTTATTTTTTCCTTTTTTTTTCTTTCGCTGTTTTTTTTTATGCATTCTTATTTTTTTTAAAATATTTTTTTATTCTTTTGTTCTCTTCATACAATTTCTCAAATTTTACCTTTTTTATTATAATTATTAATAGTAATTATCACTATTTCATCATGAATCTCTAGATGAAATTTACGATTCTACTTAGATAAACAAAATTATTAATTATTTATATATCCTAATCTAAAAAGTTTATAAATTTATTTATTATTTTTTAGTGAAAAACTAGGCTCCAGAAAAATATTAACTATTCAATTAAAAAATCAATTTTAATATAAATTGCATCTAAAAGTTTAGACAGTAATAATAATAATACAAAAATATATGATACATATTTTATTCATATTATTTTACATTTTTTATTCCGTTTTCCTGAACATTCATTTATTTTAAAAAGATAAAAAAAAAAATCACAACATGCATCACATATTGATACTATTCAAAAAAAAAAGAACTTCATATTATTATTCAAATTTTCATACAACATTCCATTTAATTAATTCGAGAACTTAGAGTTACCTCGATGCGAAAATGGATGCCAGAAAAACAACTGCTACGATCTACTGATTTCCAAAGTTAATAATTGTTAATTAACTTTAAAGAGCCGCAAGACCGAAACCGCGAACAAAACCTCAGATGATAACTCAATTTTTAAGGTAAAACTCACTTTTTTCACTCTTTTCTCTTTGGTATCGTACTTTGTTTTTGTAATATTCTCCATGTTTTTCAATTTCAGTCTCTGTGTGTTCTCTATATCTCTCTCTGTATATTTTTTTTCAACTGGACGTGGGTAATATAATCTTTTCTGGGTGAGAATCTGGTGCTAATTAAAAGGAACGTAATAGAGTGAGATTAGGATTTAATTTGAAAATTAGTTGAGAAAATTGGGGTTGAGATAAGGATATAAAATAAATAAATAATAATAATAAAAAATTAACAAAATCAAAATAAAATAAAAAATTGTGTAAAGTTTTTAAAAGAAACGTCCAAAAGAGAGAGAGAAAAAAATAAAAATAAAAAATAAATAAATGGGATGAGATTTTTTAGTAAAATAAGTTAGGAAGTTGGGAATAATTAGGATAAGGTAAAACAAATTTGAAATCTTTAGGACTCCTCTTTTCTTTTTTTTTCTATACTTTTTCATAATATTTTCTATATTATTATTATTTTTAGACTAGATAATAAACAATAACATAAATTCCCAACTTCTATTTATCAATTTTTTTTATTATTAAACTACAATTGATCTTATAATTTTTATTAATTTACAATTTATTATTATTACTTTATTTTATTTTAAATATAACCCTTTTTAAATTGGTGTAATTCCAACCTTTCCAAGCATAACTAACTCCCCAAGTTAGTTGGCTTGGCCGTAGTAAGGGTTCCTAACTTATTCATTTTTAGGGTTGTTACATTATCCCTTCAGCAGGAACATTCATCCACAAATGAATCTACCACTACATATCGTAATGCCAGTCAGATCATAACATAATCACTATGCACAATCAAGTAATAGCAACAAAATACGGAGAGATAAGGAAACATAGACTTAAGAGTAGGAAGTCTAACCTCAAGAGCTGAAAAGATGAGGGTAGCGGGATTTCATGTCGGCCTCACTCCCACGTAGCACCCTCAACGAGATGATTTCTCCACAATACCTTCATTGTGGCAATCTCCTTTTCCCTCAGCGCTTGACCTGTCTATCTAAGATCTCAACAGGTACCTCCTCATAAGACAAGTCTTCATCAACCCCCAAACCTTCAATAGATAGAATCGATGCTGGATCACCTAGGCACTTCTTCAACATAGATACATGAAATACTGGATGAACAGAAGCTAGCTCCGCAGGCAATGCTAACTCATAGGCCACCACACCCACACGCTGTAGGATCTCATATGGCCCAACATACCTTGGACTCAGCTTCCCTTTTCTACAAAATCTCATTACCCCTTTCATAGGTGATATCTTCAGGTAAACCTGGTCACCAACATCAAACTCTAAGGGCCGCATTCTGGTGTATGCATATGACTTCTGTCGGCTGTAAGTAGTAGCCAACCTGTCCCTAATCACTCTGACCTTCTCTAAGGCCTCATGAATGATATCTGGACCCAAAATGGATGACTCTCCAACCTCGAACCACCTAACTGGAGATCTACCCCTCCTACCGTACAGTGCCTCAAACGGTGCCATCCCAATGCTGGAGTGATAGCTATTATTATACGAGAACTATACAAAAGGCATATGGTCATCCCAACTACCTTTGAAGTCAATCACACACGCCCTCAACATGTCTTCCAATGTCTAAATGGTGCGTTCTGCCTGCCCATCAGTTTGAGGATGAAAGGCGGTACTGAACTTTACCTGCGTGTCCAAGATTTTCTGGAAAGATCTCCAGAAATGTGACGTAAACTGAGCTCCTCTATCTGAAATGATAGACAAATGAATCCCATGCCACCTCACAATCTCATCAATATAAAGTCTCGCATAATCCTCGGCTCTGTAGGTAGACTTCACAGGGATAAAGTGAGAAGACTTAGTCAATCTGTCCACAATAACCCATATGGAGTCATGCTGACTCCTAGTCCTCGGAAGACCAACTACGAAGTCCATATTAATGGCCTCCCATTTCCAAAATGGAACCTCAATAATTTGAGTCAGACCGCCAGTCTTAAGATGCTATGCCTTTACCTGCTGACAATTAGGACACTTGTCTACATACTCTACGATGTCCTTCTTCATCCATCCAACCAATAGGTCTGGTTAAGATCATGATACATCTTGGTGGAACCTGGATGTATGGAATATCTGGAACCATGGGCCTCTGCCACAATTGCGGTCCACAAATCATCCACATCTGGTACACACAGCCTGTCCTGATACCTAAGTATGTCATCACCTCCCAAAGCGAAAGACTTATTCATCTTTATCAATACTGAGTCCTTAAGCTCCACCAACATAGAATCAAGATGCTGACCCTTCTTCACTGCAAGTACCAAGGATGATTCAGAACTAGGATGAACTGAAACACCCCCACTAGTAGAGTCAACCAATCGCACACCCAGTCTGGCAAGTCTGTGTATCTCTTTCGCCAACTCCTTCTTATCATCTTCAACGTGGGCTGTACTCCCCTTGATTATCCTGCTCAAAGCATCAGCCAAAACATTAGCCTTACCTAGATGGTGGTGCACATTTAAGTCATAATCTTTCACAGCTTCAACCATCTCCACTGACGTAGATTCAACTCCCTCTGAGTGAACACATACTAGAGACTCTTGTGGTCTGTGAACACATCCACATGCACTCCATACAGTTAATGCCTCCACAACATCAGTGCAAATACCACAGCTGCCAACTCTAGGTCATGAGTGGGATAATTCTTCTCATGAACCTTGACCTGTCTGGAAGCATAGGCTATCACCTTACCAGCCTACATAAGAACACAACCCAAACCAGCCCTAGATGCATCATAGTTAACAATGTAATTCTCACCAAACTTAGGCAAAGTAAGCACCGGGGCTGAAGTGAGTTTGTCCTTGAACTCCTGGAAACTATTCTCACAAGTCTCCGTCCATTCAAACTTGGCTTTCTTCTTCGTCAAAGTTGTAAGTGGGGCAACAACGGAATAAAAGCCTTCCACAAACATGCGGTAGTAACTAGCCAATCCTTGATAGCTATGGATATCAGTGGGAGTAAGAGGCTTTGGCCAATTCTTAATAGCCTCAGTCTTCCTAGGGTCCACCTCTACACCCTGATAGTACACAACATGAACAAGGAATGTCACTTATCTCAGCCAGAATTCACACTTGCTGAATTTGTCATACAACTGATGCTGTCTAAGTACCTACAAGGTTAGTCTAAAATGTTGTTCATTCTCTTCCTTAGTCTTAGAGTAGTTGAGAATGTCATCAATGAATACTATGACGAAAGAGTCCAGGTATTCACGGAAGACCCTATTCATGAGATCCATAAATGCAGCAGGTGCATTCGTGAGACCAAATGACATGACTAGAAACACATTGTGACCATAGAGGGTACGAAAGGATGTCTTTGGGATATCTCCATCCCTAACTCTAAGCTGATGGTACCCTGAACGAAGATCAATATTCAAAAAGAAACTAGACCCTTGGAGTTGGTCAAACAAGTTACCTATTCTAGGAAGTAGATACTTATTCTTGATAGTGACTTTGTTGAGCTGCCGATAATCGATACACATCCTAAGGGTTCCATCTTTCTTCTTTACAAACAACACTGGAGCGCCCTAAGGGGATGATCGGCTGAATGAAACCCTTATCAGTGAGATCTTTTAACTGCATCTTCAACTCTTTGAGTTCTTCTAGAGCCATTCTATAAGGATGAATTGAGATTGTTTTAGTATCGGGTTCTATATCGATACCAAAGTCCACCTCTCGAAGATGAGGGACTCCAGGAAAATCATCACGAAACACATCTAGGAACTCATTCACTACAGGAACTGAGTCTATGGAAGGAACGTCATGATCCAAATCATTAACACTCACATGATGACATAATAACCCCTTGGACATCATTTTATTGGCCTTAAGATTGGAAGTCAAGGGATTAGGACAACTCGAGTTGTACCCCTCCGAGACTAACTCCTCTTCATTAGGGAAGCGAAATCCCACAACCCTGCTACGACAATCCATGAAGGCAAAACACTTATAAAACCAGTCCATGCCAAGAATGATGTCAAAATCATGCATGGGTAATTCAACAAAGTCTGCACACATAGTCCTACAACATACAACTATTGGGCAATCCTTGTATACTCTATCCGTTCTTACATTTTCACCTAAAGGCGTACTAACAACTATAGGATCATGCAGAACTTCATGTAATATTTCAAAAGTGAGAGCAAGCAGAGGAGTTACAAAGGAAAGCGTAGACCCTGGATCAAGTGAAGCATAAACATAATTTGAGAATACATGCAGCATACCTGTGACCACATCAGCAGACTTTTCCTGCTCCTCCCTGCCCTTCAGGGCATAGAACCTGTTCCTCTTACGAGGCTCAGCTGCTGCTACACCCTGTGGGTTAGGCCTAGGCTGAGCTTTACCTCCAGCCTGGCCTCTGTGCTGTGGACAATCTCTGACCATGTGCCCACTCTTACCACAACCAAAGAAGGCATTAGTGCTATGTCTGCACTCTCCACTGTGAACACGGCCACACATAGCACAATTCTTCTTGGGACGCTGCATCTCACCTCCATTGCCCTTCTTAGTCTCAGGTCTGCCTCCTCTAGGTGTAGTGCTCCTCTGGGGATTAGAGTTCCCAGAACTCTATTGTCCCTTCTTGAACCTTGGCTTCTCATGGACGCCAAAGTTGTTTCTGTGGCCTCCATGGATGGGACCTGCCTGATCTTGAGTCCTAGGTCTTCTAGCATCACGAATACCGTTCTTTCTGCGGCTGTCCTCCACCAGATGGACATGCACCATCAACTTGAAAGGTCCATATTATCATGGTGCATCGCAGACCGACACTGCTCTTCCAGGTCTCCATTGATTCCTATGAGGAACCTTCTCATTTCATCCTTGCTGTTCGAAACCAGGGAAGTAGCATACCTGGATAATTCAACAAACCTTAGTACTCTCCTCACTCTTGCTATTAAATACTAAGGAAAGTAATATACCTGGATAGCTTAACAAACTTCAGGGAATACTCTCTGACTGTCATGGAACCTTGTTTAAGGTTGATGAACTCCTCAACCTTGGCTTACCTCATCTCTCTGGGAAAGAACCTCCCTAGAAATGTTGTCTTAAACAGCTCCCAAGTGACTGGCACTCCACCCAAAACACGGCTATCTTGCCACATCTTGCACCAAGTCTGTGCAACATTCTTGAGCTGATAGGAAGCCAGCTCAGCCTTTTCAATATTTGTGGCCCCCATAGCAACCAGAATATTATCCACCTCGTCCATAAATTCCTGAGGACCTTTTGATTCCTTAGACCCTGTGAAAATAGGAGGGTTCATCCTCGTAAAGTCTCGCAATCTGTCAGCCACGCTGCGAACCGGGTGATTTTCCCTCTGAACATTCTGCTAGTTGACCTGGGCAGTCATACCCTAGGCATGCATAGTAATGGCTTGTTCCATCTCGGCCAGAGATGCCCTCACCTCAGCATCAGTCAACCCAGCTGGGTTAACCGGCATAGCTACTCCTTCAGCTGGATCCTGGGGTGGATCCTGATTGCCCCCAGCAGCTGCTTCTCCTCTCCTCTGACCCGTAGCTCTCCTAGTGTTCATTCTCTTAAAACAATAAGGATTGATGTTAGACACGCTCATAACACCAAGAACTCAGAAATTAGGAAAAGCACGATAGGATCTGAAGAAGGGGAAATTTCCTATGCATCATGCAGTCTCTAATTCAGGATAGTGGTGCACTTCACTACCATGACTTAGAAACTACTCAATGTGGTTGATGTGAACTTATTATTCTCGAAATTTAACCTAGTGCTCTGATACCAACTTTGTCACGACCGAAGTGTAGACCCTAGTTGAAACCGGCGTTGTTGACCTCTCAGAGGTCGCAGACAAGCCTACTTACGTCATTCTTACTTTACCTAGGTTAATTTTAGTGGAAAATTTGAGACTTTTCCATCAAAACATGATTACTAAACATTCCACTACATTCACAATTTTTCACCATCAACCATCTTAACATTAAGAGATAATCAAATGAAAGAAATAGTTCATTACTTTATTAAGTGTATAAATTGCCAAAACAACACCAATACAAAGTCTGAACAAAACAGGAAAGAAACGCTAGTGGAACATGCTCAACTAGCTCAACTCTAAAACTATGCAAAAATATAGAGTAGTAGCATCCTCGAAAGCATGAAGACCTACAAAGTCCGGATGAATGCTGGATGTCCAGATATCTTTTGCGTCGATCTTGTAGCACTAGCATCCACCTGTGCCTGCACCTGAAATAGTAGGATTGTATAGATTTAGTACACACTTGTACTAAGTATAGGTATATCCAAGCACACACCAAGGACATGCATGATAAAGAATAGCTCTTTCCTAACAACATGATTAAGGAAAGTCAAGTCAGTGGACTTGCCAAATAAGGATTAGGAAAGTTAGTGAACTTTCCAAATTTGGATTAGGAAAGTCAGTGAGCATTCCAAATTTAGATAAGGAAATTCAGTGAGATTTCCATATTTTGATTAGGAAAGTAATTCCTTGAGAATAACATACATGATCATACTTTTCATATTGCACACTCAACATACGACATCATACACATAGCACATATCATATTGCATATAGCACGTAGCTTCTTTCATATCATTCATCAATATAACATGAGACCTTGGAATCATGGACTTAACATTAAGACATCCCAGAAATGAGGGCTCAATAGATGGAACCTCAACTAGGGAGTCTTCATTAGCAAACACTGAGTCTGCTTCGTTCATTCATACGTACTCCATTTCATATCATTCGTGAGCCAGTGTAACTACCAGCTATACCTAGGATGTAGTTTAAGACATTCATCGGGTTCGTTGTGCAATGACGAAGAATGACCTAATGTCATTACTTGAGTCTAACTCACCTTTTGATTATCCTATTCTAACACTTTGGGTATCATTCATTTCAATATGTGCATCATTTGAGTCTGACCTCATTCATTCATTTCATTGGTAACTTTAACTTTAAGCGACATAGATCATGTGAGCATCATGAAATCCAGTGTCTCCCCAACACCGAAAAGAGGTGAATCACCGACCAAAGTGACCCATAACATGCTAGCGTACATAGGAATTTAACACCGCCAAATCCCTATATTGGCTGTATAGGTTCAAAGACTAGGAGATATAAGGAGACCCATACCTGGACATCCGAATAGTCTCATCTCATGAGAGTTACGTGAAACTCTGCCTTTCCCGAAAGAAGGCATCACCGCTCATAGCTAGTCTATCAGTGCTCAGTATAAAGTTTCATTACATTCAACTCATACGTCATGGAAGCTAGCTTCTAATATGAGGACATCATAGATCAATAGATGATTTCTCATCTCATCATTAGTATTAAGTCTGTTAATCACAATACTTTCATTAGAGTGTTCATAAAGACTAGTCTCTTAATTAACTTACACTCTCATAGGTGAGTACGTCTTGGTAACATTTACTTAGGCTCATTTTAGATTATTCTCATCTTTTACCTTAGCCTCATATCATGTGTCACCACATTCATTAACATTAGCACATTTGCTCTTCATAATTGCTCACCCTTTTTTTTCGTGAATGTTCATTTCATCATAGGCAAATGCACTTGGCCATTTGTGTGTTTCACACTCTTACTTAACCCATCTAGGGTTATATCATTTCATTACATACATCTTAGGTTCACTTCTTTTAAACGAATGCTAGGCTTATGAGTCTATACACACAAGCCATGAGGCTTCATTCATAGTTCGTTAAGTGACTCATATCTTCCTAAGAAAATATAGTACAAGACTTATGTATCTTGTATATATGCCAAGATCTTGATTTTGATCTAAGTAGGTTGAATTATTCTTGTATATTTAATTCATGTATGACTTATGTATCAATACGGAAGTTTGGGCAAGGAAACCCAAGTTCGAATCACTTGGATAACATTTAAATTTTTCAGTGATTTTTGTTTTAATCTCCATGACATTGGGACTCTCGATGGAACCCCAACATTAACATCGTATCTTTAGTTTTCTTCTTTGTTTTCCTTTTAATTTAGCCGAAGGGTTGTGGGTTCGAACCCCCACAACTCCTTTTTGTTTTTCATTAAAATACTATAGTCCCATTTCTCCTAAATCAAGAGGTTTTTGGATCAAACCCCCACAACCTTTTTTTTTTTTTATTATATTCGCTGGGAATTGGGGGGTTGTGTGTTCGAACCCCCACAGCCTCCTTATTTAAATTTTAAATTCGCTAAGGCTGTGAGGTTGTGGGTTCGAACCCCCACATCCTCCTTACTTTTATTTTTACTTAAAGTTGGCTTAACTAGGCGTTTTGGCAGTGAGGTTGTGGGATCGAGTCCCCACAACCTCACTTTATTTTCTTAATTATTTCCCTCCTCTCTTTTCCAGCCTTGAGGTCTTGGGTTCGATTCCCACGCCTCACATCTTGTTTTTTTTTCTTTAATTTTCTCTTGTCTCATTCGCTGCCTGGAGGTCGTGGGTTCGATTCCCACGTCTCCCATTTATTTATTTAATAAATTATTCTCTCCTTTCTCTTCCAGTAACCCGATTTCAAATCCCCTAACCCCCTTTTTCATTTCTTCTTTTCGCGAATTACAGTAGCCACACAGGCGAGGTAAGAGGTTCGAATCCTGGTGGCCTCACCGCTTTAAAATTTATTAAATTTCCAGATTCCTTTATTAAACTTTAGTCTAAATGAACATTGAATTGATGCTGGAAATTTTGGTCATTTTTCAATTCATTTTTATTGAACGTTTTCACTTGAACTCCTAAGGAAATTTGTAGACCATTTTAACACATATTTAGGCGCATCTTTCATAGGTTTATTTGGCTAAAATATTGTTATTTAATCAGCCACGATTCATTACAATGAACATCACGTTGTGCACAACTTTTGCACATAAAATACAAGGATTAAACATGCCATTTCACACCTCCAACAGTGACTAAGTTCACTGCCACACATTGCACTGACACATCACTTTTTCACATGATTTGGGACAACATATTCAATATTCACATAATTCCGAACATGCATACTTAAACATAATCATCACAAAAACACATTTCATTCCTACTTTGTACTAGCAAACATACCCAACCTATAATTCAATGGATGCTAGTGACAGGGACATGCAACGGGGAACAACCCCAGTTTTTGGAATGAATATCTTTAACGTTAAGGGGTCTCATGGGAAAGGGACCAACAGAGAAGAAATCCATACCTTAATTGATGTTCAAACGTTGATGTTGCTGCCCGAACCTTTCTCCAAAACCACGTCCAACTCACCTAAAGTTTCACCACCAACTCGACGGAAATCCCCCTTGCCTTAAAATTTTTGATTAGCTTGCTTTCTTAGATTTTTTCGTGAGTTCTTCAAGTGTGAAGAACCTTTGTTATATTTTCTGTTCTTCACGTTTATTGGCAGAGAGAAGACAATAGAGTTTGAACATGAGGATGTGATAGACATGAGAGAGTGAAACGTTTGAAGTTGTTTAGGCTTAGATAATGACTTAGTCAATTTAGGACTCTCCTTAAAACTTAAAATCTGATTTAATTAATTAGACGTGAAAGGACCATTTTGCCCTTTAAAAAATAAGATTTTAAATAATCAATAAATCACCAATTTGTTGCTTCTATTGGGGCTCGAACTCGGGTGAAACCATTTAGCGAAAACGGGTCATTTCGGGTCGACCCGACCCAAACCATTTCTTTAATTAAATTGATTAATTAATTCCTAAGGTTATGTATTACCCTTGGCCTGTAAAAGACCATTTTACCCCTGGACCCTCAAAACATAAGATTTCCTCTTTTTATGTCCGGTAAAGACTCCTTCGATTAAATCTTCATTTTTGAGAGCCCTATATGGTTGGTTCCAACCATTCCAAGCTCAAATAACTCCCCAAGTTAGTTGGCTTGGCCGTAGTAAGGGTGCTGAGGTCTGGTTCTACGCGTATCAATCCCTATGAACCTTGGTCTAATCGCAAGCATTTTTGACACATTAAACATTTCTTAACTTATTCATCTTTAGGGTTGTTACAAAAAGGAGACTACAGAAGTTAATTAAGCTCCTCTATAAATACCCTCAACCTTCATTAACCTAAGGAAAATTCTTAAAATAAACTCTCTTCCTTCTCAATTATTTGTCTCTCTATATGAACTCACCATTGAAGGCTAGCAACGACTAGGGTTTGGGGGCTTGAAAGGGACGAATTCACCATCAAATTGTTGAAAAACATTAAGGTATGAGTTCTATTCACCTTTGAGATTCTTTCCTCAAATGGTTCCTTCAAAATTAAAATTCAAAAAGTTTAGTTTTCTTATGGGTTTCATTCAATTACGAAATTGAAGTGATGGATTGAGTTGTTAATGAATTCTTAGGGTTATATTGAGTAGATTAACATGTAATTAAACTTGTTATGGTAATTGTTGATGGTTTTGTCTAAATTGAAGAATATGATCCTCTATTTCTAACCCTAGGTAGTGATCTTGACATAGGTTGTATTATGATCATTCAATTGAGTTGGTTGTTGATTTGATTACTATCCTATGGTGTTATTATGATCAAATTAAGATTAATTAAAGTACTATCATGCTAGTTCTTGATATTCGATTTAGGTTATGAATAATATTGTGAAATTAGCATATGTACCTTGTCTTAAGTTGTGATCTAAAGATGAATTGTG
Organism: Solanum pennellii; assembly: GCF_001406875.1. Classification (NCBI taxonomy): domain Eukaryota; kingdom Viridiplantae; phylum Streptophyta; class Magnoliopsida; order Solanales; family Solanaceae; genus Solanum; species Solanum pennellii. The sequence continues at coordinate 29,389,858 of NC_028645.1, forward strand.
TTATATAGATGTCATTGGGCTTGTTATTCTATTGGTTATCATTGTGTGATGATGTTACTCCCCAAGTTGGGTTGAGTTATAAGTTAATGGTAAGACCTTGATGATAGACTGTGAGGAAGATTTGGTAAGCCTTAGAATCTCTATATTTACTTCTAGTTGTGATTAATTCTTGTTAAGTCATGATATTATATTAGAGTATGCCTTATACTAGGATTATAGGGTTGTATGATGTTGAATTTGAAATTTCTTGACTATGTTGTGAGGATGATTAAGGTTATGTGCTATAAGGATGGTGAAAACTATCAAAGTGCTTAATATGATATGAAATGCTAATGTGTTAACATCACTTATCTGAATTATGATGAAAGGACATATACTCATACATATCTTATTGAGGCACTGATGATGATGATTAAAAAAGGGGTAGACCCTATGGCCTAAATTAAGCTATGATTGATAATTAAAGGCTTAAAGACATTTCAAAAAGGTACCCTAGCTTAGAACCAAGTGAACTAAATAGATGAGTGTGCCTTCCCACGTTGGGAAGGTAGGAACACCACATTACTCTCAAGATTGGAGACTATAATGCATGGCGCATAAAGAGGATCCCAACTATATCTCCTAGTTCTTGAACTATCTTTGCCCCATAGGAATACTAGCTACTGGATCCATGTAGTTGCTATATTTCAGCTGTGTGTACTACCTTCGCAAGTAGTCCTCCTTCTTTCGGTGCAGGATTTTATGACACCGGATTCCGCACTAGCTCATGTGGTCTATGACTGTTATGGAAAGATGTTCCCAAAAAGGTAAAATGAATTAAAGGACTTGAAGTCTAGCTTGGATAACTTAAGGGGTCTAGCTTAGTCTAGGTAGGGGTATGGGACTCTACCTAGACATTGCACTAGTTAGACTTGAGGGGAGTCTTACGAGGAGGTTCTTATATATGTTTTTGTTATGATAATATACAATATATATATATATATATATATATATATATATATATATATATATCTATAATTACCATGGCACATTGCTGATACTATATGTTGATTAGTTCATTTATGAATATGCCTTGGATTATCATGATAATATATGATGAAATGCAAGCCTAGATGCCATTATATGTAAAGTTGGACATTGGTCATGTTTTCATGTTGAGTATACTTGAGTGAGTATGTTATGGGGCTTTGCTTGGTCATTGCACTTGTTGACTTGATAAGGACTTATGAGTAGTTGTCTTGCTTAATATGATATGTTTAACTCTTATTCATTTTTGTGATATTATTCCTTTATGTTAGGGTTGTAGTAAATCATGGTTTCAAGTATGTTTGGGATAAGTATTACTTGTATGATAGTAGGCATGTCGGTTGAATGATATGACTTTCTTGACTTTGCATTAAGTCCCTAAAGGGGTAAAATGGCATGTTTTAACTAAATAGTCCCTTTTAGCATTATTTGCTTGTGTATGTGCATAAGATATCCTACTTAGTACATATGGTGTACTAACCTCATTTTCTTCCCTTTTCCCAAACATTTTAGGTTCCGATCATTGAAGAGTTTGGAAGGCGACTTTATTGAAGGCTTGGATTCTTCCTTTCATCCAAGTAGGGTAGGTCCTCAACTTTAGAGGGCAATGACATCCTCTAGCTTTGTATTTTATTATGAGCTTATTCACTCTATCATTCCTTTCCTTTTTAATTGAATATTATACTTTCGTATGACCTATACATGGTCTTGTTTAATTGATGTAAGGGCTATGCCCATATTGTGATATTCGTTTAGATGGTATGATATGAGACAATCGTTGAGATTAGTTCTATATTTCTATATATGTATGTGCAATAAAACTAAAAGACTATGTAACCTTCCTATATGAAGGGTCTATGTAAACTCGATATGAATATATAGTATGTGTATGTAGATGTCTATGTAAACCACTAAGTAGTGATAATGAAAGTTTTAAAATTTTCCGCATTTTTCAACCTATGAATGTAATGACATGAGACTAAGAGGCTTGTCTAAGTCCTTGAAAAGGAAGACGACGTCGGTTACGTCTAGGGGGTAAACCCGGATGTGACATAGAGTCTAGTTTCACCTATGTCGTTTTAGAGGGTTTATTGAAGGTTCCTAACCTGAAGAAATTTGATATGAATTTTGTAAAATATTCATCATAATCGCGTATAAAGACTTTATTTATCATAACTAGTTTATATTACTTTGATGTAATATCATTTCTCCCTTTTTTTTATGTTAGAAGAAAACCCCTATTCTTTCGGTATGATAACGAGATTTATGGGTTAAGTTAGTTAATAGGTATTGTGTATTGATGTTTTATTTGTTGTTCACAGGTGATTTTATTTAGTTATTATCTTGGAATTTAATTGGGTTGTATTTGCAAATGCAATTCCACCTTAGTGTCTTTGGTTATCTCAAGAGATGTTTTTTATGACCAAAATGATTGGATTTATTGTCTGAGGTGCTAGTGGGTTGATATGGGTTCAGCTCAAGAGAGTAAATCCCAAACTCTCTACCTTACATGTAGTTTAAGAGAGTGAATTGTCTAAGTCAGAGATTTGATTGTATTGCAGACTTATTGGTTTTCGAGAGAAACAAATATGAATTAGGGTAAGTTGTTCAAGACATCTCATCCCCACTAAAGTCTAGCCTAGTCACCTGTTTAAACTATCTTCTATTTATTGCAATTACCCATTTGTCTATCTCAATTTTTAATCCTATCATACCCCAAAAATCCCCGTCTCCATACTTGTTTCATTTATTTTGATTTTTTTAATTCCTTACAAACCCCCCATTTGTTAATTGACACTTGTGTCACCCCTTTTGACTTATCATGTTTTTAATTGATAATTTGTTTTAGCTATACTAGCATGGACTAGTTTGTACACAGCTTAATTATTCTTGAAAGCACTTTGTGTTGAAACAATCCAACCCTTGGTTAGGTTATATACTTACTAATGATCGTCGAAGCTTAGTATTGGATGAAGTACCTTTGTTGACGTTGAAGAAATCATTTCTGAAAAAATACAAGGAAAACAGATTCTCCAAAGGTAGATAGTGAGGTAAAGAAGCCCAGTTCCAGCAAGAGGACCAATCCCCGAGACCCCACTGTTCCCTGGTGAACATGTTAATTCTATAGAACTATACATTCCATTTTGGTGGCTCATGACTTGGATAATTTTAGCAAGTCAGTTGCTGCAAAATCTATTGAAGTAGCTCCGGGGTCTATTATTCAAGTCTAGGCCGACACGTCGAACAGTGATGCCTAGACATATGGAGAGACTATGTAGACAAGATTTTTCTTTACCACCATCTCTATCTTTCTCTCTTTTTACTTTTTGGATATTTTTATTTGAATTTGAGGACAAATGTTTTTAATTTGTGGTGGGGTGAGGCTTAAATTTCTAAGACTATCATTATTTAATGTTTTGTTTATACATTTGGGCTGTTATGTTTAAAATTGTATTTTATACTGATTTTTTGTGGATGTTTTAGGTTGTGACTCATTATACATTGATTGAAAAAAATTGACTTGTCTAATATTTTTACTTCTTTCCACCACCTCTTATATGTACTTGAATGTGGTTGTTCTTTGGTGAATTCCATCATAGTTTGATCAATACCGATGACGTGAATAGCTCACAATTGAATGAACATGATTGTGCGGCTACAACGCCCTACCCATAAAACTGCGTATTCAAACTCTCGAAGGTGTCATATAATCAACATGGATCTTTAATTGCATACGATACTAAAATATAAGTAAGAATTTCAAAATTTCTTCACAAATGAAAAATACTTTCAATAATAAGAAAGCAAAAGACTTTTAAAACAATCTCTAAGTTTACAATATGTATGTCTCATAAACTATCTAATACTTTAGATTTAAACATCGGCACTAAGACCATAGAAAAATTAATGAAGGACTAAACGACATAAAAGGAACATATGAGGACTCACCAAGTCTTCATCTTTAACCACTTAGAAACCGTATCAACTTCCATAGAATACCACATCTCCAAGCCCTACACTTTATTCAAAAAGGGAAAGAAAGGGGTTAGCACAATAATGTAATAAATATAAGGACCATACAAAAACCATGCTTAAAGGGACATTAGTATAGAAACATTATTTCATGATATTTTAATAAAAACCTTAACAATGAGTGTTTAATAGACACAACACAAGTCCACCTTCATATATAAGTCCATTTTCAATAACATATAAAACATAATTCCATATTCATCATGTAACCTTTCATCATTTAGACACTTTTCATAAGGCTACTCTAATACCCACCTATGTAAGACAGTAAGAGACCGCCCATACAAACTTCAAGCACACCTAAGTGTTCCTCAAAGATACCCTAGATAAGAACTTCTCTATATAAACATACTAACCATAAGGGTAACTTTCTCTACTTATGTCATTTAGAAGTCAATCATGCAAATAGGGTAATTCACATAAGTGTCTTAGAAAGACCTTGGGAACTCACTTTAGCATCTTCAAAGCCTACTTGTGTCATGTGTAGGTAGCGTCTCATTCCACTACCTACATGTTTTAGAACCCATCCAGTAACTAGAGTTCACATCCCACATGATGAGAAAGTCTTTAACCGAAATATACCATACTATCTAGGTATGGAATCCGGTGTCATAAGACCCTATACCGTGGAAGGTGTTCTACTTGCCAAAGGTATAACTATGACATATCCCATGTAGGCACATGGTTAAGGTGTATCAAAAGGTTTCTTTGTACTCTGCCCTCATACTCAACTAGAGCTACTCCATTAAGCATATCCACTCGGTCATTTGCCTTGGTTTTCATAGTGTATGTTCATTAACATAAGTGTATTAGCGAAGGTACCATCAATAAGCTCTACCAACTCGTAATACCATTTTCAAGAAGGGGTCCACAACTGATGCCGATTAAGGTTCATTAGGCTAGCTCTTATGAATCCCTTAAAGATGGTTTCATGGCATTCTATCCAACCTACATCTAAGTCCATCATTACACTCAAGAAGAAAGCACCATTTTGGTCTACCACTTCAAGGCTTTTTTATTTAACTTCTTTTTATATTCAAGGTTTGATATTCTTAACGTCTTTTCATATTATAGATTTAACATTATTCTTTCTTAGAAGGGTACCTACTTTAGGTATACCGATCCTAGACACTCCTTCTTTCATACATACATGACAAGGGTGACTAAGCCTACCAAGTCCATTGATCACATTCACATAACTTCCACACATTAAGAGAAGGCACCTAAGTCTTTCCAAGTCCAACAGTTCATAATCTAAAAATATTTATGTATAAAGTAGGGGCAACTAGGTCCACCTAGACAAAACAACATATCAAAATGTAGGGACCCTCATAGTCAATTATTATCATTTGTAAACATTAGTAAAATAAACAATTTACTAATGTATGAGATCTCTTTCACCTTTGAGACTTCTTTATTCAAAGGTTCAATCAAATTGATTTCAAAAGTTGGGTTTTCAAGTGGATCTTTTCAAAACTCGAAATTTATATAATGAATTGATTTGTTTATGATTTATTTTTGATATTATAAACAGATTGACATGTATTATAACTTTATTATGATATATTATTTGATGGTTTGATCTAATTTGTAGAACATGACCTTTACCCCTAAACCCTAGGTTGTGATCTTGATATGAATTGGGTAATGTTGATTAAATTGACTTTGTTCTTGGTTGAATTACTGCTAGATATTGTTATTTTACCAATCATGAATGAATTAGGGTGAATTATAGTCCTATCATGGTAGTTCTTGAGAAATTAAATTAGATTATGACTTTGATCTATGTTTCTTGTCTTAAGCAATGAATTTGTGTTGGAGTATGATGTAGTGATTATTTTAGACTTGTTATCATGTTGGTCATTGAATTATGATGAGGTTATACCCTAATTGGGTCGAATTAAGCATTGATGGTAAGACCTTGATGATGAATTATTAAGGAAACTTGGTAAGTCTTGTGATCCCTATCCTTTACTTCAAATTATGGTTAATTGTGATTAAGTCATGATGTTGTTTGAGATATGCCTTGTATTAGGATTGATAGGGTGGTATGATGTTGAATTGAAATGTATTGACTATGGTTGTGATGTGTTGGCTAAGATTTAAATTTTATAAGGATGGTGATGATTTACCAATGTGCCTTATTGTGATATGAAAATGTTAATGTGCTAACATCACATATATGAATTGTAATTAAAGGACAATGCTCATGCAATTCATATTGAGCTATGATTATGATGATGTTTATACAAGGGTTAGACCCTATGACCTATATTAATCTATCGAGATTGATAAAGACATATAGACATACAAAAAGGGACTCTAGCTTAGCACTGAGTGAACTAGAGTGAGGAGTGTCCCTTCCCACATAAGGAAGGTAGGATCACTATTGTACTTTTGAGATTGGAGACTACAATGCATGTATCACAAATAGAGTCCAAACAATATCTCCTAGTTCTTGAACTATGTTGCCCCCATATGAATACTTGCTAGTGAATCCACGTACTTGCTATTTTCATGTTTTGGTACTACCTTGGCAAGTAGTCCGCCTTCATTCGGTGTAGGGTTCCATGACATCAGATTTCACATTAGCTCATGTGGTCTATGTCGGTTAGGGAAAGATGTTCCCAAAAGGTAAAATAAGTTAAAGGAATGAACTCTAACTAGGATAACCTAAGGGGTTTAGCTTAGTCTAGGTTGGGGTATGGGACTACAAAAATATTGCACTAGTTCGTTTTCAGGGAAGTCTTAAAAGGATGTTCTTATGTATAAATATGCTTATGATTGTATATCATATGTATATGAGGAACTTTCACATTGTTGATACTATATATTGATTGGTGTGACTTATGAATTTGTGTTGGTCTACATTGTTAAAGTATGATGATATGTACTCTTAAATGCCATACTATATAAAGTGGGGTGTTGGTCATGATTCTTGTTGAGTTATTTAATTGAGTAAGGTTATGGGGCTTGTCTTGGTCATTTTACTTGTGTGACTTGATAGTTGTTCATGGGTAACCATCTTGCTTTGGTTATGTTATTACAAACTCTTATTCATGATTGTTGAGGTTAGGACTTGATGGTAGAGTTGTTTGACTATGTATGCAATCACATGATATGCATGTTGACTTGACTCGTTTTGATATTGTTTGTCTTTTGATGTACATGCCTATGACTTAATAAATATGTCTTATTGATTTTGTATGGTCTTGTTGAATGTGCATAAAGGTTTTCAAAGTAAATTTCATACTTAATGAAATATCCTATTTCAGCATGTTTTCATGATATGTGTGCATATTATCTCATACTTAGTACAAGTGGTGTATTAACCCCATTTATTCTTTTTCCCCAAACGTTTTAGGTTTCGGTTATTAAAGGGCTTTTCGAGACGACTTGAAGAAGAATTGGATTCCTTAATCTTCGAAGTATGGTAGGTCCTCACTTTTCGAGGGTGACGCCACAATCATTCTTATGATGTTGTATTTAGTATTAAGACTCGTATGTTCTTTCCTTTTTCATTTGGATACAAATGTTGTATGACCTATATGTGGTCTTGTTTCATTGATGTATCGGCTACGCCCAATTTGATATGCTCTTAGTTGATGCTTATGAGATGAGATGACTATTTGAGACTATGTTATGTTTTATATACATTTATGTGCAATAAAAGTAGAAGACTAAGTAATCTTCCAACATGAAGGGTCTATGTATACTTGATATACATATCTATTACGTGTATGTAGAGGTCTATGTAAACCTCAATGTAGAAGTAGTAAAAAGTTTTAAATATCTGCTAATTTTCACCTATGAATGAAATGATATAAGATAAGAGGCTAGTCTTAGTCCTCAACGAGGATGACGATGCCGGTTACGTCTAGGGGGTATTCTCGGATGTAACATGAACTAACTATAATATGTGTTAGACACTCTTCCACCAATTTTCATCATTTTCCGTCTTTTAAAAGCTAGTCAAATAGGCTAAGGCACACTAGCACCTCATTGAACTAGTTTATGCACGTCATGGACGTTTTGGTTTCTAGACTTCCTAAATGACTTATATTCATTCAAATAGACTTTACAACAGTGTCTAATCCTTATGATACTTATGTTAGGCTATAGAACAGGTATTAGATTTTGGAAGTATTACATCTTATTAGGTAAACTTAGTTGTCCCTACATGGTACTCCAATGTTATTAAATATGTGATATGATGAAGTTGTGTATTGATGGTATAATTAGGTCGCTCTACTTGATACAACAAAGTTATGTGAATGTGAACTCTTGACTTAGTATATGTATGAATGAATGATGAACGGAAATCTAAGATTGATAGACCTAAGATGGTGCCCTTCTAAGGGTGACTAATATAAGACTTTCAATATTAAAAGAAGGTCAAGAACATAGTAGTTTGAATATAGAAAAGAAGGTTAGTAGAAGCCTTAAAGTCAATGTCAGTAATGGTATCCTTATTGAGTGGAATGCTGTACTTAGGGGTATGTTGGCTGGAATGACATGAAATCATTTCTAAGGAAGTAATAAGAGATATACAAATAGTCCTTGGTTGGCAGCCCTAGTGGACCCTTCCTTGGAAGAAAAAGGTAATGTGAGTTGGTAGGACATAGTGATGGTACCTTTTCTAATACACCTACTGAATGATTTATTCAATGAGAACAAAGGCAAACAAAATGGTGAATATTATTGAGGTAGTACATCTACATTATATGATACTAGAGTACAAACCCTTTATATTCCCTAACGATGTGCCACAATGAGATGATTACTAGTACTACCTTTTGCAAGTGGAACACCTTCCACGATGTGGGGTCTTATGACAACAGATTCCATACCTTGCTAGTATGGTCTATGTAGATTAATTCCTATTCTCGTCATATGGGATATGCATTCTAGTATTGGAGAAGTTCTACAATGTGTAAGTCGTGGAACGGGACACTATATATACACAGCACGAGTAGGCTATAAAAATGCTAGGGTGAGTTCCCTAGGTCCTCCAAGATCATAATATGAAGTCCTCTTTATGATTAAATGTCTCTAAAATGTATTAATGAATAATGTTGACGTAAGGTGATGCATGTTGAATAAAAAGATTCTTACTTAAGATAGCTTTAATGATTACATAGGTAGGCTTCAAGAGGGTGTATGAGCGTTCTCTTAATATTTTACTTAGCTGATTCTTAGATGTAGAAAGTATAAGTGATGAAAATGGAATAATCTTACTTTGGGAAGTCTTGAGGAATCTTAGGTGGGTGTGAAGGGGTTGTATGGATGACATCTTCATGTCTTACTTAGGTGTATCTTAGTATAACTCTTGGTAGGTGGTTTAAATGATTATGTGTATGATTATGGATGTATCTTATGAATTACTTGAAAATTCTTATATATGGATGTTTACTTGAAAAATGGTTCTTATACTTGTTTTATGAAGTTTCTATCAAAAGAGCATGAAAAGTATGATTTTAAGTAAATGTCCAATTAAGCATGGTTTTATTCCATGTCACCATACATAGTGCATTCAATGTGCTAATTCCATATGTTTTCTTTTTCTACAAGTGTAGGTGGCAAGTGAGGAGTCTCTTAGAAGCAAAGCTTCGGAATAGCATTCTCTCAAGAAGACTTGGTATGTACTCATATGATTCGAGGACATAGTTATGTTTAGTTTCCTCTTTCAAAAGACTTCGTAATAAACTATAGTTTGCTTTTAAATTTATGTAAGGGTTGTGACCCTAAGATCGTTATGTGTTTATGATGTTTATGACGAGACATAGTTACTTCTTATATTTGTCTAAAGAGTTTGAGATATTGTTGTGAAAAGATTTAATTCCACACTGCTTTTCATATATATAGGGTTAAAGATGTCTATGTTTTGTACAAGACCTCCGAGAGGTGTAGTACGCTGTGTTACGTCTGGGGGGTGATCCCCTGTCATGATAGAATGAGTGTGAACGAATTTGACATATACCTGTTTTGTGGCTTATCTTTTGAATGTGTGATTATTTGTTGAACATACCTCAAGCCTTAACTTTATTTGGAAGAAAATTGATGAAAACATTAGCTTTTTTAATCCACTATCTGTAATCCTCTTTATTTGTTGTTAATTGAATAGCCAACTTAGGCCAAATGCCTATGTTGGGGGTGCGGTTAAAAGGGATGGAAAGTCAAGAAGCGCAAGAAAATTCTCCCTTAACCCATGATGTTGAAAAAATTGAACCCCTCCATACAAAAAAAAGAGAAAGAACGAAAGAAAAAAAAGACGATAGAACAAAAAAGAAAATTGTGGAATAAAGTTGTGGGATTTTTACAAACAATCCATCGAAAGTAAATAATGGGATGAATTATGAGAATGAAAGAAAATGATGAAAGAAGGAAAAAGAAAGTGTTGTGAGTACAACATTTAATGAGGATAAAAGTCGTTGAGCCTAAATGACCATACTTTTGCACTCATCCCGTTACAAGTGTTGAAAAGACATTTTTAATCTTGAGTGAGCCTGAAACACACGTTGATTGGAAAATACGAGCAAATATATGGGTTAAATCATGCATTGTGAGAGTGAGTGTTGAAATTTATTCTGGAACTTTAATTTGTGAACCATTGTGTGTGAATATGGAATAATTCTCTATATGAGAGAATTTGATCAGTTTAATTGAACTTGAACTTGCATTTGAAGCGAGTATCGTGAGCTTGAAAATCTTTGATAACGGCGTGTCACAGTTTGAATCTTTGAGTGCACAATTTGATCCTTGTATGGGTAAGTTAAATCTTGTTGTGTGCATTCATGATTGAGTCTTGTGTAGCACTATTCGAGATATCCTTTTTGAACTAATGAACTTGGGGTTTACTTGGGGACAAGCAAAATTTTAAGTTGGGGTGTTGATGGGTCCACGATATGGACTTTTTTACGGTTAATCTCAACCCCATCTCTCAACTTGAGCATAGCATGCTCCTCTATTTTCGACAAAATCTTAGCAGCATGATTTTTTGTTCCCTTTCTATCCATCATCTCAAAATTGAACTCTTGAAGAAGCAATACCCAACTAATCAACCTTGTTTTTGCATCATTTTTATACATCATATACCTCAATGCAAAATGCTAGCTATGCACTATTACCTTAGTGCCAAGAAAGTAGGTTCTAAATTTGATTAATGCTAAAACCAAAAGAACGAGTTCTTGTTCAGTCACCGTATAGTTATTTTTAGCCATATATAGAGATTTTCTAGCATAGTAAATAAGATAAAGAATCTTATGTCACCTCTGTCCCAATTATGCAGTAAGCGCCAACCCACTCGCATCATAATCACTTTAAATTGTTGCCCCAATCCGGTGAACTAATGATAGGTGTTGATACTAACATCGCTTTTAACTCTCTGAATGATCTCAGATAAGCATCATCAAAATAAAACTTACACTCCTTTTCGATCACTTTGTATGAATGGGTGTAAAATCTTAGAGAAATCCTTTATAAACCTCCGATAAAATATAGCATGCTCAAGAAATCTACTAAAACCTTTAACCGAGAGAGGTTGTTAAAGATTTATTTACCTCAACTTTGTCTCTATCAATATCAATACCCTTCTCAAAATTATATTACCCAAAACAATCCCCTCTTTCACCATTAAGTGTCACTTTTCCCAATTGACCACAAGATTGCATTCTTCACACTGTTTCAGCACCTCGGCTAGATGCATCAAACACCCATCAAACGAGTCAACTACCATAGAAATCAACCATACATACCCCAATAGTTTCTTCAACCATATATTAAAAATATTGACATCATGCAACGCTGGAAGGTCGCTAGAGCGTTACACAACCCAATTGCATCCTTTTGAAGGAGAAAAGTCCTAAAGGGCAAGCAACGATGGTATTTTCTTGTTCTTCTAAAGCTATGGAGATTTTATTTAAGACATAATAGCCATAAAGAAAGCAATATGAACCTTTAACAGAAAGACTATCCAGCATTTGATCCATGAATGACATTGGCATTTGATCATTTTCATGTCAAAGAATTATGTTTACAATAGTCCACGTATACTCTCTATCCCGTCACTTGCCTCGTCAGAACAAACTCATTTTTCTGTATGAACTACAGTAATCTCACGTTTCTTTGGTACACAATAAACATGGCAGACCTAACTACTATCTGCAATGGGGTATATGACTCCAACATCCAACCATTTGATGATTTTATTTTTCAGTACCTCTTGCATAGGTTGATTTAGTCTCCTTTTGTACTCAATGATTGACTTGATTTCCTACATGAGTTAGATTTAATGAGAACAAATTCTAGAAGAAATACTACTAATGCTTGTAACAGTTCATCCAAGTGCCCACTTCAACCTCTTCAACACAGAAACCAATGCCTCTACTTGTACCTCAATCAAATTGGCTGCAATGATCACCGGTAAAGTGTAAACTCTTCACAAGAATACGTTCCCCAAATGCTACGGTAGAGCCCTAAGCTGAAATTTTTGAGCTTTTTTGGCAAATGATTTTGCAGGCGGAGAGATAAGATTCTTCATATGTAACTTCAATTTCTTTGGTTTCAAACGAAATTTGAGGTTATCAAGTGAGAACTAATTCATCATAGTCTTTAATACAATCACCGTCAAAATTCATCTTTATTCCTGTTACAACATCAGTACCCAATCTTTCTTCAATTAACACTTTATAACCTAGCTCAAAAATATGATTTACCACTGATACTGACTTGTGATCACTTTCATGCTTCATAGACCTAGATATATTTGAAGTTAACACTTCATTATTACATCAGAACTTTATTTACCCTCCCTCCATATCAACCATGGTGCGTCCAATAGCAAGGATTTGTCTCCCTTAGATGATGGGAACCTCATAATCAACCTCACATTCAATTAATATAATATACGCTGGAAAAATAAATGACTCCACTTTCACAATGACATCTTGGAAAACACCAATGGGCTTGTTGTTCTATCGGCCATGAATAGTAACATCGCAGTTAGTTTTGGAGCCCCTAAATCCAACTTTTTAAAGATAGACAATAGCATCATACTAATCATGGAACTCAAACGGCACAATGCTTTCATAAAATGCAACATCCTAATGGTACAAGGAATAGTAAAGCCCCATGATCCTCTTTCTTATAAACTAATGACCGCGTACAAATAACACAACAATGTTGTAACCTTGCATCATCATCAAAACTCACAACCCTCTTTTGGTCACCAATCCATCATATGATTTTCATACCTAAGTAGTTGCTCCAATGCTTCTATCAACGGAAGATGTAAATTTTTTTCAAAATAGTTATGAGCTTGCAAAAATTTCCTTCTTTCGTCTTCTTGACCAATCTTTGTAGGAATGGGGTGTGGTCTAGGCATGGGACCAAATTTTTGGTTATCTCAACTCCCTTATCTTTTGTATTTTTAGACTCTCCAATACCTCGATATCATCTTCATCTCTTTTTACCAAAATTTAAACCTCAAAGGCATAGGGGGATCAATCATTTGTTTACCTCCTCGAGTAGTGAATGTCATACAATACACATCATTTATCTGACTCTTGATGGTGTTACTAGGAAGTGTGTAAGGATTACATGGGTTCACATTAATAGACAAATGAATGAACTGCTGCAGAAGTTACTTGATCGACATTGTATGGGCATCAAATTTTTGACCGATTCTAAACATGTTTTTTCTCATCTCTTTCACATTCTTATCAGTTGCATCAAACCTCCTCATCATTTTCTGCATAATATCCTCTATGTGTGATATAGTACCCCTAACCTCTATATTGCCAGATTCCTGAGTGGAACATAAGGCCCAACTCTCTCATTATCGTTACTATAGTTGTTTGAGTTGTAGCTTTTATCACGATTGTAATTCCCATTCTTGACATAGTTTCCCTCTCGATTGTAATTACCATAATTTGTGCCTTGGATCCTTGACCATGGGACTTGTTATGTTAGTTATAACCTTGGGAGTTGGATCAGAAATTCCCCATCTGATCATTCACTAAATGAGAATTCTTTTCATTGTAGCATTCTTCAACATGTGGTAGTGGAGTTCTCCTAGGAAATTCACCACATTCGCCATTTATATTATGCCACTAACATGATTCAATTCCAACCCAAGTGGTGTCCTAATTTGAGCTATTTCCTCATAAATTTCATCATAAAATTTACTAGGTGCAGATTGAACAACGAATGTGCTTCTACCTATGTCTAACTTTCTACTACTGCATGCGTTATTATTCTTGGAAATATTCTTCAGTTTCTGAGCGATCTCCTAAAAAGTGCATTCACCACGTGATCCTCCAGCAATAGTACCCATCACAATCTTTCCATGGTAATCATGGAATTTGTGGAAGTACTTCTTCAGTATCTCATCATCTATGTGGTAATTCGAATACTACTTATGAATGCAGTGAACCTATCCCATGAACTTCTAACAGACTCTCTGTGTGGTGCTATGATTTTTTTTGTTTTTTCTTGTAATTTAGATTCTTCACCAACGAGAAATACTTTTTCCATGAACACCTTATCTAATTGTTCCCATGTATGAATCACGTTATATGGAAGCTCAAAAAACAACACTGCAGCATCACCGATCAATGATCGAGGGAAGACTCTCAAATCTATGACATTCATATCCAACTCCGGTCGTCCCACAAAACTCTTACAAACACTTCTAAATCCATCCATGTTATCATGCAAATATTATGAAGCTAAACTAGAAAATAACCCTCTTAATGTATGCATTTTCATCAGAATTATGGTTGGCACAAATTGTGTTCCGTAGAGGTAGAGGTCAGGTACTTTTGATTCAACAATACTGAAGTTGACCTTGTAGTTATCATGCGACCCCTGGCAGATTCTTTACCCTTAATGCATCTTCGAGTACTAGAGAAGATATGGCACTCTCGTATTCAAACAAGGCATCCTTGTCCTCTCGGAGGTCATGTACAAGACCATTGATATCATTCATTGCATACATGTATGAAAATTAGTGTGTTATTAAAAATTTTCACACGTAGTAATACTTTTAAATATCTCTTTTACAGAAAATCATAAAGAAAGGCTAATTATCATAGTCCCCACTGTAGATACACTATTATCTTCCGACACGACTTGTACATAAAAATATAGAAATAGCTAAGTCTATTACAATATTTTTAACAATGAAAACTATAGATAGAGATTTCCTCGAATCTACTTAGGACATACCAGCATTTGCTTGAATGGCATGCTAGTATCCAAGATTAACTTCAATTAATCCTCTAAAATTCCACCTACACCTTTAGAGATGGACAAAATATATGGAATTAGTACATTAGCATGTACTAAGTATGACATAATGCATAAAATCATGATAGAAAGACATTTGTATAAAAAATGCTCTTTTTTGAGTAAAACATCATAAGACAAGTATAAGAGATCACATCAAGTAAAAATAAGCACATATAATCACATTACGCAATATAGCGTCAAGTTTACTTCAAATCACTTAACCATGAGACTCTCCTACCAAAGGTGATTCTAAGTCTCACTTGAGTGAGTTATGAAGTGACCGCCCATACAATCTCTTCACCCACACAAATGAGATCCTTTAGATTATGTAAGATAAGATTATTCCCATTTCATACATTTAACTTCCTACCTAGAATTACTCTAAGACGCACCTGAGTAGGACATGAAGAGAATGCCATGACACTCTATCCAAGCTTTCCTAACCAATCCTTAAAGCTACTGTAGATAGATATATTTTCATTATTTTAAATTTACTTAAGTCAATATTTTCATTAGACCATTTAAGAGACATTCAACGATTAAGGACTTTCACATAATGGTCTTTGACAAGACCCAAGGAACTCACATATAAATATCTTCAAAGCATACTCGTACAATGTCTAGATAACGTCCCATTCAACTACCTAAATTTCATATTACTTATCAAACACTACAATGTATCCCACATGATGAAAATAGGACCATACTTGCTAGGCATGAAATCCGCAGTGAATCCTACTGTGATAGAGGGTGTTCTCCTTGACAATTGTAGCACTAGTATACATCCCTTGTAGGCACATTCAAGGAATATCAAGGGTTTCTTTGTACCGTATTCTCCATATTAACTAGATCTACATAGCAGGAATATTCTCTCACATCTAGCCTTTGTTCTCATAGAGTAATTATATTATGGAGCATACGAAGAGTTACCTTATCTTGTTCATAACAAAATCATAATACACCTTACCAAAAAGGGTCAACTAAGGCTGCATACAATGGTTATTAAGATAGCTCAATGACTTTCCTAAGGGTGATTTCATGTTTTTCTAGCCAACAAACCCTAAGTCCACAATTCAAACAAGAAGGATACCAATACGACGTTCAAATTCAAAGATATCATAACCTTCATTCTAAAAGATTCCACATAAATGAACTTCTTATGTATATTGAAGATCATATTCCATTCATACATATACATTCATGACAAATGTGCTTTATCCTTCTAAGTCAAGAGTCATATTCATAGCCTTTATGCATCAAGTAAGGGATATGACTCTACCAAAATAAGAGACACTTCATTATCATTTCATCACATAGTCCATCATAAAACTCATGTAGTCAGCTAAGGACATTCACACTCCAACATCAAGTACACACATATAAGGCATCACTATAGACTATCATGATCACATCTAATTCCTTAGAAAAATACATACGCATAAACCATATAGACCTTCACAATACTCACATAGTCAAGTTATAACATGATAATGTGATAATTCATAAAGTAATGCTGACGAGGCCACATTCTTTCATAATTCATAAGGTAATGCGAACGAGGCCACATTATCAACAGGTATAACATATAAGCACCACCACAATAAGTAGATCATACCAAAATAATAGTTGAAATACCTATACTACACAATATTGAGAAGGTTAGGTCAACGTACAACCAATCAACTCACATCTCCAATTCATAGTCAATTCAACCAATTCAATCCATAAAGGCTCCTACCAACATCCATGATAAACGATTCAATCCAATAATCACAATATAAAATGATCGAAGATAATAAAATATTACTTAATAAATTTAGGACAATCTACATACAATTCTAACATGATTTTTTCATAATTCAATAGCAAGGAGTAAATCTTATAAGAAATCAATAGTACAGACACTTCATCAAATCACCTATAAAATACTCAAAACTAGGATTGAATGATTTGCATGGGTTCATAGAGTTATAGTGTAAAATCATCAAATTAACATCAATTCAATGATAATACATTGATTCAAATTATTATACTCAAGAACCCCCATGGCTAGAAAAACAAAATATGACAATTTATCTTTTGAGAAGTCTTGAAAACCACTTTGAAGATTAGCTCCTTGAAGAAAAGAGATTCAAGGATAAAAACATACCTTTATTGATGCTATAAAACAAAATTTGAGAATATTTGATAGAGAAAACAAGCTTAAAGATCCAATCTCCCTTCAAGCGTCAATGGAGTTATAGAGAGTTCTTTAGGGGTCCTGTGTTTTGATTTTGAAATAATATATTCGTTTTAGTGTTTAAGACTTATAAACCCACTAAAATAACAAAAATACCTTTACGAAACCGCCTAATTAATTTTTAGAACACTAGGTGAATTATCTAAAATGCCCTTGAGCTGGTCGAGACCTTGTAGAAAACTGTAGGTCTCATCGGCGGTTCCCAATTGATGGGGCATCGATCCATTGACGGGCCATACAAGCAACCATCGATGGGATCACAAACCAAACATTAGGAGCTTAATCTCCTGCCACGAAGTCTTAACCTACTCTCCTAACACACACACACACACACACACACACACACACACACACACATATATATATATATATGGCCCTTAAAACATAATAATAAATATAGAATTAGAAGACTTTAAACATAACTTGACTCAGGACATCCTTGAATCATAAGGATTACTTTTTTCTTGAGCTTGGGAAACACATAACAAGATTTTTTACCATTAAAGACATCCTTTAAAATTCCATAACCTACACTTCGGTAAAAAGTAGAGAAGAAAGAAGTTAGTACAAGAATGCACTAAGTATGACAACTATGCCAAAACATGCATTTAAAAGGAAAATTTTCTTGCAATCATACTTCATGCCGTTTTGAGTAAATCATCATAAAAGTTTTGTACAATAGCATTTATATCAATATCATACTTTATATGGACATATTCAAACGCCAGACATCATATAAAATTACATATAGAATTTAAGCTACTTTTAAAATCAGTTTACAGTAAGCTATTTACCTTAATATTGAACTTTTCCTCTTTACAATGTACTTCTTCTTTTAACTCCTTAATCTCCCAAGTAATCCCTCTAGTGATACATGGAGCAATGCATCACCTCATGATCACAAGGAAAACCATACATATTACTTACATAATCCAACACATACCATCATAAAAGAATAATACATCAAAAACATATTTAAGACAAGACCATAAGGCATTTCAGTGAAGTTTACTTATTATTCACATATACCAATTTTACTTCACATAGAACATTTAAGACCCTACTCACAATCCCAATCTAAGTCCAGTAGTGAAATGTACATGTGAAGCCCCATAACCTCAAACATAATAAATAAACTTATCATGAGACCACAAGCCTTAAAATCCAATTCATACATAAACAAGAAAGTGAAGACAACTTCATTTATGTCAACAAACCTTCATCATATAGTTATTAAGACCAACATAGTGCATATAAGTACAAGACCACATCACATAGATCCATTAGGACTCATATCATGCAGTTCATCACAACAAGTAGACAATTACTACAAATTCATGTATAAGGAACCTATACATAGACACATGCATTAGAACACCTTACTAGGACTTCCCTCAAGCGTCACTTGTGCAATGCATAGGTGAAGTCCCATACCCCCACCTACACTAATCAACTATCCTTAGGTTATCCTAGTTAGGGTCCTTACTTTACTTCCATTGTCCATTTTACTTTAGGGAAACTATAGCCTTTACCGACACTAAGACCGTGGGTGCTAAACATTGAATTTGGTGTTGTAGAGCCTTACACCAATAGAAGGTGTTCTTACCTAGCAAAGGTAGAACCTTAACACATTCTAGCATACTAAGTGAGTTCACTTGCTAGATCCTATGTGGAAAGCATAGTTTATGGAACTAAGAGATATACATAACCCTCTACATTCTTATTGGCATTGGAGCCTCATCTCATGAGAAAACATGGATGAACCTTCCTCAAAGGGAAGCCACCACCTCATGTGCAACCATAGGTGAATATTCCTCCAAGGGAAGTAAAACCTTATGGGGATCCAATTGTGAATCTTCCTCCAAGGGAAGTCAACACTCTATGAGAAACCAATGGTGACTTTTCCTCCATGGGAAGCCAACACCTCTCATTGCAAGTTCACTCGGTGCTAAGCTAAGCTTCCATTTTAGTAAAACTATTTATCACTTTACTTGATTAAAAAGTATTTATTACTTTACTTGATTAAACATAGGCTTAGCATATTGATTACTTATATGCTTATAGCATATTCACGCACCTAACAAGTTTTAGGTTAAACATGAGCACACCTTTCAAGGCCCCTCTATTGACTAGATCTTGATACATGTGTGTGTGTACTTGTATGTGAGAAAACCTTTCACATAACACATACATTTTACACATGTTCATATATCAATGCATAAGTTTATAGTCATAACTATATGAGCAATCCTTTCATCTCTACACTTTAAGAAACTAAGCACATTCATATTTCATCATATCATTTACTTTAACATCATAGCATATAAGGCATATTCATGGCATGGCTTTATATTCATTTTTAATGTCATAGAAACCAAACCTAGGAACTATCCTATAAAGGCACACATGTGCAATGCATAGAGAAGGTCTCATACCCTTGCCCGTACTAGAACACCTATCAAGTCATCCTAGTTAATGGAATACATACCATACTTCACAAACATTTACCTTACTTGCATAGTAGTAGACATTTAGTGAATATGAGATTAACCTTTCATTAGACACTATGAACCTTTACTGCATTGTAAGCATGCATAATGTCTGAGTGTGTGTACATTGGTCCACATGATCACATAACGGATATCAACAACACATTGAGGCAGACACCCTCTTAAGACCACATTACCCTTTCAAGCATATACCACACAATACAATTTAGCATAGGTTGCAAGTTAACTTCATATTACACTTTAAGACTCCTAACATTAACTATTCACACATTTACGTAGGGGTTCATAGGTAGGGGTCATCAACCATTGTAACTCACCAATGGAAGCATCTACACTTGATCTTAACATGGCCATTTACATGCTTATAACACTATCTACATAACCTAGATTCACAACTTCAATAGAAGGCTAGGCACAAGTCACACATAGTGTGATCATCATAACGACACACTCATATATTCATAAATTTGCCTTCAAGTCCATGGTCAACACATATATAATGACAATAAAGTAAACACTGCCACAATAATTGGACCATACCACGCAATGCCATACAAGCCTTCATACACAATACTATAGAGAAGTAGAGAAGTAGAAGAGTAGAGCAATTCTTAGCAATCCTTTAGCCTTTGGTGATAATTGACCATTACTACTCTTTCATCAACAATTCATGTATAGGGCAGTATCTACAGTACCTTAATCATAAGAGGAATCATGTACAATTCGCTACACGATCATACTACAATCTAATACAATACATCACATATATACCAGATAGTAGAGACGTATAGATCATCAACCAATTTCCTAGTAATTTTCATTAATCATATGCTATCAATAATATATATTTAGGGCAGTAGCTAATATAATTCACCATGATCGAGTCACATAACATCCATCACAATATCAAGATCACAAGCTACTACATGATAACTAGACTTATTTAAAATTTTAAAACTTATCCCTCATCGATGATTTCTCAACACTTAATCATCAATATACCTAATAGACATTAGGTATAAGCATATTAACATAACTGAATCACAAATTGATATGCATAAGATCAATATCATAAAGCCATATAAAGGCTAAAATCGAGTTTCTGAAAGTGAATGGGTTCATCATGCAATTTGATTGAAAATCACGTACAAATAAGTAGATAATCATCGTATATTCATATTATGCCTTTGAAATCAATTTAAGAAAGAAACCACGGCTAGATTGAAGAAAAAGAGATTTGATCATGGAACTTCTTTGAAAACTTTGAAGAGGACTCTCTAGATGAAATATTAACTAGAGATGAAGGATTACCATACTTTTATTACATGAAGAACCCACAAAGAATTTCTGAAGAACCCATGAGAATCCAATATACAAGCTGACCTTGAAATTCACCTTCAATGGAGGTTTCTAGACATGATATTTTGGGAGAGGGAGGTTTGATTTTTATAGGAAGATTGGTTATTGTCTATTCACGTTTTTAACCAACCTAATATACCCAAAAATAGTTAAATAAACCTCGTAGGGTCAGGTTAGCACGTGGGGTGAATTTCCCATTCACCCCATAAATAGGCAGTGTGCATGGCAATAACTGAAGGCCTGCAACGACGGACTCAACGATGAGGCGTTGGTCCATCGACGGACCATCCTGTGCCTTCCGTCATTTGCGTCAGAGGCTTTCATGTGTCTAAGCCTTATCCAACATAAGTGACCTTCAACGCCTTCCCATGGACGGGGCGTCAGTTCATTGATGAAGCGTCGTTTGGCTCGTTGATTGACACTGCCAAGGCAGTGTCTCGAAAGCCTTTGGTTCCTTCTTCTGGGCCCTTTTAGGGACCCTTAGGAAGTCGTACTTGGGTCTTTCTAACATTATTATAAACCTTAACATGTTGAAGACCTTTGTTGAATGTTTCACCGAAAATGAACGTGTTAAACATCCAAACATGCAAGGTACACTCAAGACACACATGAACATCTCAAGAGTTCACTTTCGAACGTCTTAGACGTTCTTGGACGTTTGACCTCCAAACATTATGAAACTCCATATACTGACTATAAGCATCATTAATACTCATTTAAGGACCTCACAAGATCATGACACACAAATAAAGACTTAAAAACACATAAGGCCCCTTAGGTGACTAGTCGTCGAACGTCTTGGTTGCCCCTTGACGTTTGACTTCCAATTCACCTCAAACTTTACACACAGCCTCAATACCATATTATAATACATTTTAAGACCTTATACCCTCATGATGAACAAGTTAGTCTCTAAACACCCTAACTCATTTTGGTGTCTTACAATATCTCCCACATGGGAACGTTCGTCCTCGAATTACACTTGGAACACTTAATCACAACAAGGACTTCAATGCATCAAAGAGCAGTTAATATTTTTCAACACATCATTATATATAAGTCAATGAACAAATTTAAAATCAACACACCTTCAAACCAATTAGCACTCAAGCAAGCCACACTTTTACTCGCTTATGCTCATCACATCAAACACTTACGCACTCTTCATGTTCATAGAAGGAACATCCTTCTTCTGATCATAAGATGGTAATTACACTTCATTTTTATTTAAGATATCATCCTGCAATTATCTTTAAGTCACACTTAGGCAGGTTCAGAAACACTCAAGAATAAGTAGGCACCCATACTTCAATGCACATAGACTTGAGTAAGATAGGTTTACAATGGATTGTTATTAGTTAGGCCTAGTTCTATGAGGGTCCTACTCAACCATACAATGCTTAGTTGTGTCGATGGAGGAATGTTCTTCTCCTCAATACACTTACGTGTTTCATGAGTTCATACCCAAGCAAATACACAAAGGTCAATTTTTACTGTACCATGAGAATTTCTCAACTTTTAATCATGGAATGCTTAAACATCCTTCCTAGTAAAGTAAAAATGGTAATTCACACCACACACATCAAAACAATAGTAAGCCATTTCACAAAAATTCAATTTCTAGCTTATATTTAGCCTTCTTAAACATGCATCACTTAAGGAAAGTCTTACAATTTATAGGCACACATAATGACAATAGTTATACATGCCTTCACTTTTCATAAGTGATCCTACAATCATGCTTTCCAAACCATCCAGGTCACATAGTTTTCAAGAGACTCAACATATTTCATTTTAATGAGGCTCAATTTCTCATTATAAGGCTAAAACCTTACATATTAAAAGTGAACTCAAACATTCTTCTTACCTTATCTCTTGAAGTTAGATGCACAACTAGAATATGAAGATGCACAATCAACATGAGAAACACCATGAAGTTTATCAAAATTTCTCTTTGAGTACTTCAAAATCTTAAAAATACTCTCAAGATAGGGTCAATAAAGACATACCAAACACATAGAGGTCATGCAAAACATACTTTAATGCAAGAATCTTACCATAATAAGATTACTAAGAAGTCATTAGACAAGCTAAAGTAAGAACAGAAGGACAATGTAAATATATCTACGACCTTACTACTCCATCACCATCCCCTACATAGGGTAAACCCAATTAAGAGCAACTTTACCCAACCTCAAGAGGATCTTAACATAACAACCTTCAAGTGATTACCACTTCAAAAGGAATTATAGTAAGTCAACAAAAACATTCTAAACATTATCATCTTAGGAAAATTTATCCCCAAATTCTTAAGTTAAGTCATACTCTTCAATCACATAAGGTTTCAACAATACAATAGACACCAAGGTCATACAACATTAGGGGAAAAGAACAAAGAGACTTAACCATAGTGACTCTTCCTTTTCGTTCAATCTTACAGTAAGGTGACTTCAAGGTCAATCAACCCACATCATCACCCTACAAAGATAATCAGGTCACCCTTACTTCTAGAATGAAGCCTATACAAAGAACTCCAATCCATACATGGTAAATGCAAAGAAGCACATATATACAAAGGGAAACATTGAATACTTTTGAACAAATATACTTAGGAAACATGTATCTTTACCATTTAACATATTCCTAAAGTATTTCAAGTTTAACCATATTATAAGACTATAATCATGTAAAGTCATATAGTAACATACCATTCCATGAGAAACTCACTTAAATCATAATGACTTCTAACATGCTTTAGCTATATAATGACATACATTTCTCAACATAGCATGCTATTTCACATAGGTCTCATATATAGCCACAAGGGACATCATATCAACATATCATTGCAAAATTCACCTTCACACATACTCATGAAACCCTAAAACCAAGATAAGCATCAAAACTCATCTTTTCTCCCTCAATCATAAAGATACAATATCATCCAAGCAATCACATCTAAAAGACCACCGGACAAGAAAACATAAGAGAGAGATCTTATAGATTTATGTTCTATGGAAGGACATGAGAATAGTGAATATGACAAAATCTATCGTCCTATAGACTCTCGCTCATAGATGTGTTGGGATTCACACCGATGATCGATACTCTACTAGATGTGGCAATATGAGACTTGAGGAACCTAAAACCACTTTCATAAACCTCATGCTCTGTTACCACGTTTGTCACATCCGGGGAGAACCCCCTCAAAGTAACATGGTGTAGTTGACCTCTCAGAGGTCTTATACAAGCCCATAGTTATCATTCATCGCACTGTCATAGATAAATTTAGCGGAAAATTTAAATCTTTTTTAGCACATCATATGCTAAACATTACTTCATATATATATATATATATANACGTCACTGCTTTTAATAGCAATAAATATACATATTAACTAAGAGTGTTAAAATTTTTATTAGTACTAATTAATTAAAATTAAATCTAATGTCACTATAAATTTTAATGATATTAATAAAAATACTGAAATATAATTAACACTAATAATCATCTCTAGAACTTTATTACCAAAAATCAACTAACCTAAAAATCACTTTTTACAAAAATAGTAGAGCGATAACTTGAGCTCGATTCAATTTTACTATTTACTCGTAGCTTAGAGATGTACAGGATAGAATCCACCGAGCACTCATTAATCTCGTCTCAACATATATATATATATATATATATATATAATATCTTTATACATAGTGAAAGACTCTAGTCTCTTTTTGCCATCCTAGACTCAACATCATCAGAGTACCATTAGGGACACGACCCTTAAAACATAATCATAACAATAGAATTACAATACTTTAGACATAACTTGAAATAGGACATCCTTGAATCTTAAGGTTTTCTTTTTTCTTGAGCTTGGGAAACGCATAACAAGCTCCTCACCGTTAAAGACATTCTTTAAGAATCCATAACCTACACTTTGTTTAAAAAGTAGAGAAGAATGGAGTTAGTACAAGAATTCACTAAGTATGACAACCATGCAATAACATGCATCTAAAAGGGACATTTTCTTGAAATCATACCTCATGCCTTTTTCAGTAAATCATCATAAAATCTTTATACAGTAGCATTTATATCATTCACATACTTCCTATGGACATATTCAAAGGCCAAACATCATATAAAATTACATATAGAATTTAAGCCACTTTCAAAGTCAATTTACAGTGAGCTATTCAGCTTAACCGTGAACTTTTCCTCTTGACAGTGAACTTTTTCCTTTAACTCCTTAACCAACCTCCCAAGTAATCCCTCTAGTTATACTTGGGCCATTGCTTCACCTAAGGTCACAAGGAGAACCATACATATTACTTACATTTGCAAACACATGCCATCATAGAAGTATAATACATCAAACACACATTTAAGCCAAGACGATAAGGCTAGGGTGGTTCGTAGATCAGTATGATTATGAACTTAAGCGTGAAGTGGTCGGGTTCACTCCTTCTAGAGGAAGGGATTCGTGTACTAATTTCTTGCCTTAGATCCCTCACTCGATAGATCTTATTTGTTAGAATGAATCCTTTTTTGCTCTAAACGAGCTACATGACTCAAGTAACCTGTCTCCAAAACCTCCACTTCCCAGATCGAGCTTACAAACCCAGCCTTTTTCATTAACAAAGAAAGATTTTAAAAATCATCATCAAGGAAGGGGTCCCATCGCACATCTGATTCATGAACAGATGATTCACAAACAAACAGGCTTGACATTCCTTAAAAATCGGAAAAGAGAGGATTTGCAAGAAAAAGTCGAATAGACTGACCTACGAGCAAAAGTCTTGGAAGAGTGAGCGCATGGAAGGATATTTCTTTTAATAAAGAAGTCGATATTCAAACTCACTTAAGACCGTTCGTGATCCCCACTTCACTCCTATTCCATTATTTTCGACTCGCAATCACAATAGCCATACAGTCGAATAGTTGAGTTATACGGGGGATAACGTAGGCCAGCTTAGGATAATTGAAAATGAATTCACTTTAAGTAATCGGAGGCATGTCAGGGGCCGTAGGGCACGCCCCCAGCTTCTTATGTTTGGGAATTGTTCCGGACCAATGCTACGAGCTTCCGAAATCCAATGGAATCTTCATAAATTCAGTCATCACGAGTGTTACGATTCATTCGATTAGCAGTTCCAATCGATTCGTAGCCTCTCGAGCACAACCCATATTCATGCAAGGATTGGTGATTGAGGATCCATACAGAGTTTTATGAAATATCTTGGAGATCAAAGAGCAGGTGCTTTCTTCATGAAATATGAATACTTTCAGGTAGGTACAAGCGCCTCATATCTTTCATAGACAGAAAGTTAAGTAAAAACAACCCCGATATTAATAAACCACGAGCAAGTCAAATTGGAATCCCCAATGGCAAGCTAACGGGCATTTTCGGGTCCAGAACTAACAAAAGAAGGGAAAGGCAGGTGGTTGAGACAGTGTAGTCCGTTCTCACTAGAGTACGGAGCTTTAAATTTGAGAACTCTGTTTCCTGTGGGAGCGCAAAAGCTAAGGAAGGTCGTTTCCAAGGGCGGCAGGTAGGATAAATTAGGTGTGTAAGGCAAGGCCACAGAAGGTAGCATGGCTACTAGCGGCGAGACTACATGCTTCAATTTCATAAGTGGGTGAAGGAAGAATATCTGAGCTTCAAGCAAAGAAGGCGGGGACCTCGGGCCTTCGCAAAATCAATGGTCTCACCGGGAACTAGACAAGCACCTAGATGTAAATTCTCAAGTCCTAGTCCGAAATTCTTACTTCATTCAACACAATTCCAGGCCCAACACTGGACTTCATGATAAACATTCATGAAGGAAAGTCCGCCCAATCATGATTGAATAAAGAAGCAGCCTGGTGTATTAAAACCTAATAGAAATTTTTGAGTGGACTCCCGACATGTTTAATAGGGATCTTTTGGCCATTGAAAGGGAACCCAACGTTAAACCATGTTTTACAGACAACAGGGAATATATTGAACACCAAACGTATCCCAAACATGCAACGAAGAATGATAAGAAGACAATCAGGAGGTTGGCAATGCACTTCGTTACGCGGGGATGCGATTCGCCAAGCTGGGGAAAATCTTTCCCATTTACAATGAACTTTACTTATTAAACACATATACTTAGGAAACATGCATCTTTACCATTTAACATATTCATAAAGTGTTTCATGTTTAACCATATTATAAGACTATAATCATGCAAAGTCATGTAGTAATGTCACATCCCAAAACCACACCCTAGAAGTTAAGGGCAAATCTCGGATTGCAACCAGCGTACATGACCTCTTGGAGGTCTTGTACAAGCCCTTACATATCATTCATCGCTTAAACATAGTGAAAAGTAGTGCGGTATTAAAACTTTTAACTAAAACATAACATAATCTTTAAAAACTATTTTATATAAAGCAATAGGAAATACTAAGTCTCAATCTCATCATCTTAAGACACAAGAATACTTTGGTCACCTCCCATGCTTCAAAAGTACGAATATAGAAATACTTATTCTATTACAATACTTCAAATGGAAAATATAAAAGAAATATATTCCCTTGATTCAAATGAGGACATACTTCAACTTCTCTTGAACGATGCTACGGTGCAAGTCTTCACTTCCCAAAATCTTCTCACCTACCAAGAAGTATATTGACAGATAAAAACATTGAGTTCGTACAACCACATGTACTAAGTATGTCATTAGGCATAAAAATCGTGAAAATGGACTTTTATTGAAAATATGCTTCTTTTTTTTTACAAATCATATTATAATCATAAGAACAACATTTAACAACATAGAAAGCAATAAGATAACATTTAAGCAAAAAATCATATTTTTAGAGGTCACTTTACGGTAACCTTATTCACTGTTACATTGAATTTCTTCACTATACAGTGAAGTTACTTATTCTTCACTTTAGAGACCCTTTAGCATGTAATCTTCTCACTCAAAGCTATCCTATGATTCACATAAGTCACACAAAGAGAGACCGCCCATACACCCTCTCTAGATGTGCCTAAACGATCCTTAAGGTCACTTATAATGAGTCACATACACATTTACGAAGCATCATAAACATCAAGGTAAGATTCTTCTAGCAAAGGTGACTCTAAGTCTCACTTGATAGAGTTGTGAAGCGACTGCCCATACAATCCCTTACACAAAAACTTAAGAGATCCTATAGAATCCTATGAAAAGATCATTCTCACTTAACACACCAACACATATCTGATATGACATTCTCCTTCCAAAGGCTATCGAAAGACGTACTTAAGTAAATTAAGAAGATAACTTTCATGATTGACCTCTCGAGATTACCTAAATAAGCCTTAAGACTACCTAAGGCTTAGATCATGTCCACAACACCAAACAACATCCCTAACTAGAGTAATCTTCAAGACATCCAAAGATAAAACATGAAGAGATCATCTCTTATGCCCTCTTCACACTTTAGCTATGGAATCCTTAAGTCACTTTAGATTAGGTACTTATCCATTTACATACTTCTTAACAGAAGTTATTAGTTCATTAGTTTGTTAAGACTCATACATCATATTAATGACATTCAAGTAATGGTCTTAGAGAAGACCTAGGAACTCTAAGTAACACCTTAAAATCCAACTTGTGCATTGTCTAAATAGCGTCCCATACCACTACCTAAACCTCATAGATTCTCTAATGCTAATAGGTATTCCATATGATGAGAATAGGCTATAATGACATAGACCATGATAGAAAGACATGGAATCCGGAGTTATACCCTACCCCGATGAGATTGTTCTACTTGCGAAGGGTAAAACTTAGACACATCCCATGTAGACACATGGTTAAGGAATATGAAGGGCATATTTTGTAATATAATCTCACTCTTTAAGTAGAAGTACTTCCCCATACCATACTCACTCGGTGATAGAAGTCTTTCTCATAGAGTAATTCACACATTATTTTCACATAATATGGTTCCATAACATGTTGATAACCCAATCACATTTACCTTACAAAAGAAGGTCCACTAGGGCTACCTCACAATGGCGACAAGAAGCTCATGATGACTTTCCTGCGGATTACTATGATGCCATTCATCCAATTAACCTTAAGTTTATCATTCCTTTACTTTGAAGGATATCATTGCCGCTTACGACTTCAACAATCTTAACACTACCACTGAGTCATGTTTTTTACATAAAAGACTATCTTAAGATCATCTAAAGTCACATGTCATTCATACATTCAAGTCTAAGAGTTTTAACACCCTAAATCAAGACATCACAGATTCATAATCATATATACATCAAGCAAGGGACACAAGTCAACCAAGACAAGACAACACATACTTCACTTTTAACTCATAATGCATGTCCTTCTAGAAATACATAGGAACAAACCTAACATCTTCAAGTTATAATATATACTATCATAAAATCATAAATGTAACCAATATATACTCATATAGTCAAGTAGGGATAACCAAGACTCAACCCTAAGACTATACGCATAAGGTCAAATTCATAGTATAACATGATAACCTAAGACAACTAGAATAGAAGTATACACATATGACTTCACATGTAGATAGATATTTTCATGCTTCACATAATGAAACTACACGAATAGTCATATTACTTCAAGTATTTCCCGACAAGGCCAAGATCATCATATTGCATAAAGTAACGCCGACAAGGCCACATTAGTTGCAAGTAAGGCACATTACAACGCCACAATAAGTGGACCATACCAATCACAATAGAATAGAAGTATAAATAGCATCGAATTAATGGAAATAGGGAGGCATACTCCCACTTCATCATCAACACCGCAATCCAAAGTCAACTTACTCAATTCGATAACACAAGACCCTTACCCATGGCCATAACCAACAATTGAACATAAAAACTACAATAATCAATGAACTAGGTCAAATCAATGTAAATTTATCAATCTAATACAACCTCGATCTCAATTTACTACAATTATTATATCAATGAATAGCCCATATAAAACTACATAAGAATTCATCAATATTAGATCAATATCAAGTAACCCAAAACTTAATCATAAACTAAGGTTAATCTAATTCATGGGTTCATAGGCAATTTAGGTAAAAAATATCAATGCAACATCAGTCTAATCCGTAATATACGTTTAAAAATATTTGATGCAAGAACCCTTGGTAGAATCATGAAATTGGACAATTAAACTTTAAAACTTTAGAAAACAACTTTAGAGTTGGGCTCCTTGATGAAACAAGTTTCAAGGATCAATATACATACCTCAATGATGACAATTCTTCCCTTTTATGAAGAATATCCACTAAATTCGTCACACCAAGCTCTTTCTTGATTTTGGACTCCTGTGGAGTCTTTGGGAGTTCCTAAATGATTTTGGGGTTTTCATTTGGAAGAATGAAATATTCTAAGTGTTAAACACTTATATGCATGTTTAAAATACCCAAAATACCCCTAATAAACCGCCATTTCTCTTATTTGTAAGTAGGGTCAAATAACAATATCACCCATAACATAACAATGAGTTAGCACGCAGGCCACAGTGACCATCGATGGTCGCCCATCGATGGGGCATAGGTCCACTTACGGGCCTTTCTGGCCTTCATCGATGGGTTCAGAGACTTGTAAATAGGATCTTATCTCCCCAGTCAAATTCACAAACGGCGCCCACCACCTACGGGGCGTCGACCAGTCCACAGGCCGTCGATTGCCATCCGTAGGTGGACTGCGTTTGGGTAGTTTGGGCCACCAACATGTGTCCTTCCTCTAGGACCCTTGGTTGGTCCTTGGGGATGTTTTCCCAGACGTATCCAACCCAAACATGATTGTCCTTGAGTTTATCACCTCTCACATGAATTTCACCTAAAAAAAATACGTAAAACTCAACGAAACATGCCTAGACACACAAGGTCATTTCATGGCACATCATTCGAACGTCATGGACGTT
Organism: Solanum pennellii; assembly: GCF_001406875.1. Lineage (NCBI taxonomy): Eukaryota > Viridiplantae > Streptophyta > Magnoliopsida > Solanales > Solanaceae > Solanum > Solanum pennellii. Next base: position 29,421,274 of record NC_028645.1, read on the forward strand.
CTTGGACGTTTGACCTGCAACTCCACGAAACTTGACACAATGCATATACATGGTATAATAAAATACTTAAGGACCATAAAAACTCATGAATCACACATACACACATAGAATCACATATGAGGCATATAGGTGACTTAGTCGTCGAACATCTAGGGCGGCCCTTGACATTTGACTTCCAATACACCTAATACTTTAGACACTGCGTCAATACGATATATTAAACCTATTTAGGAACTTATACTATCAAGACCAATATTTAAGGCTCTCGTTAACCTGTCATTTTCGGGGTCTTACAAACTTGCCCACTTGGTTAACATTCGTCCCGAATGACACTTGCAACTCTCCGAACACTTCCAAGAATAGAGATTCACATAGCAGATAATAACCATTCCATACAGCATATAGACAAGAAAAAAAGATCAATTTCACATAGTCAAGAGATTTACAACTCAACAAGAAACTAGAAACCATTCTATACTCATTATGCTACAAAACTCACATGCTTAATTCCAAATAGTAAAAACTCATTTTATATTTAATATCATACTTATATACATCAGTTTTAACCACATTACAATAATTTTAGACCAAAGAATCAATTAGTCAATTGTCCAAAATTTTAACAGTAAACTGTTTTAATGCTACAACGATTTTTATCAATTTTTCAAAAATGCATCTTTTAGCCAATTCATAATATAGACATGCTAATATGAAAAGTAAAATCATATAAATATATATTAGAATATAATAATAACTTCATAAAGTACACAATGCAAGAAGTTAATGAAATTCAATTTCAACCAAACTCCTAAACACCATGCACATGCAACATGCTTCTATACCATTCTATCCCATTTACTTACCATACTCCCCCACTTAGAAGGAACTCAGATTACCACAAGATAAAGAGAACTTACCAACAACATCATCACTCTCATCCAGCTTCTCCCCTCTAGACTGGAGTGCATAGAAACACCTCTTTGTTGGAGCATCATCCCTTGGAACACTAGGAGCAACTTGCTTACCCTCTCTTCCTCTAGAAGCAATCATAGGACAATATCTCACCTTTTATCCTTCCTTACGACAACCAAAGAAACTCTCGGTTCCCAATATACACTCACCATAATGTTTCTTGACACATTGGGAACAAGTAGGTTTGACCTTTTTGAGAACCACCTCCTTTCTCCAATTTCACCTTATCACTCTTAGGTTCTTCTTGAGTTTGAGACCTCTTCTTAAACCTAGTTTGCTCTTGATCACTAGCACCACTCCTTGTCAAGCTTCTAGACATCCTCCTATATTTATAGTCTTCAATCGATTGTGCATACACCATGAGTCTAGCTAGGGTCATATCATCTTGTACCATAGCGATACGACATTCCTCCATCACTAAGTCGGCTACTCCCGTCACAAAATGACTGTTTTCATCTAATGGATTAGACACAAGAGAAGGGTCATACCTAGACAAAGTAGAGAATTTCAAAGATTACTCCTCAACACTCATATTGCCTTGCTTGAGATTAATAAACTCCCCCAACTTAATTTCCTTTTTCTCCTGGTAAAGTGCTTACCAAGAAAAGCTTCCTTGAAATCATCCCCTCAATAGGACCGGATTCCCTAGGCCTATTATTCTTCCATTGAGTGTACCATATTTGAGAAACATCGCTCAATTGATATGAAGCCAACTCCTCTTTCTCCCTTGATGTAACTCTCATAGTACTCAACACCTTACACACCCCATCAAGAAACTCTTAATGATCCTCCCCCACCTTATAGATAAGAAAGATAGGAGGAATCATCCTCACAAAATCTATCAACCTAGAAGTCATAGTTCTCTCTACCACATTCTCCCTAGGAATCATACTCAAATTAATTTGAGTACTCACGACTTGATCTAAAGCCATCAAAGCCTCTCTAATATCTTGATTAGTTAATTCCGAATGAATCACCGGCACCTCATTACCTCCTTCCACATTAAGAATATGATTACCTTGGGGAGCCACTTGAGCACCTTGGACACCTTGCCCATCTTGAGGAACTTTCTCAATTTGCTCACTTAAAGGAGGAATCCCGTCATTCATCCTCTCCTCTTCCAACCATGTAGTGGACATCCTTCTAGTATTCATTTCCTAGAAACACAAAGAAACACATTAAGAAGGATACTCATAACATTTACACTAGTGCAAGATATAGGAGTAGAAAAGAAGGGAAACTCTATCGTCCTATAATCTCTTGCCTATCGATGTTTTGCGACTCACACTGATGGTCAAGACTCTACTAGACGTAACTTGATGAGACTTTTCGATTCCTAATACTACATTCAAAACCAGGCTCTGATACAAAACTTGTCATATCCAAAACCGAACCCTAGAAGTTAGGGAAAAATCTCGAATTGCAACCGGCGTACTTGACCTCCGGAGATTTTGTACAAGCCCTTACATATCATTCATCGTATAACATAGTGAAAAGTAGTGCGGAATTAAAACTTTTCACTAAAACATAACACAGTCTTTTAAAACTCTTTCATATAAAGCAATATGAAATATTAAGTCTCAATCTCATGATCTTAAGACAAAAGAATACTTGGGAGACGGCCCATACTTCAAAAATATGAATATAGAAATACTTAGTCTATTACAATAATTCAAATGGTAAACATCAAAGACAAATGTACCCTTGAGTAAAATGAGGACATACTTCAACTTCTCTTGAATGATGCTACGGTCCAAGTCTTCACTTCCCAAAAACTCCTCACCTACCAAGAACTATATAGTTAGATAAAAGCATGGAGTTAGTACAACCACATTTACTAAATATGGCACTATGCATAAAAATCATGAAAATAGACTTTTATTGAAAATATGCATCTTTTCTTTTAGATATCATTTTATAATCATAAGAACAACATTTAATAACTTAGAACACATAAGATAACATTTAAACCAAAAATCATAATTTTAAAGGTCACTTTACGGTAACGTTATTCACTATTACAATGAATTTCTTCACTGTACAGTGAAGTTACTTATTATTCACTTTAAACACCCTTTAGCATGTTATCTTGTCACTCAATGCTATCCTAAGATTCACTTAAGTCACACAAAGAGAGACCGCTCATACACTCTCTCTAGATATGACTAAACGACCCTTAAAATTACTTATAATGAGTCACATACAGACTTACGAAGAATCATAAGCATCAAGGTAAGATTATTCTACCAAAGATGATTCTAAGTCTCACTTGGGTGAGTTGTGAAGCGACCTCCCATAGAATACCTTACACACTTAAGAGATCCTATAGACTCCCTAGAATAGAATCATTCTCACTTAACACACCAACACATAGATGATATGACATTCTTCCTCCAAAGGAAATCAAAAGACCTACTTAAGTAAATCAAGAAGATAACGTCAATGATTGACCTCTTTAAGATTACCTAAACAGTCCTTAAGACTACCTAAGGCTTAGATCACGTTCAGAACACCAAACATCTTCTCTAACTGAAGTCATCCTTAATACTTCCAAATATTAGACATGAAGAGGTAATCTCTTATGCCCTCTTCACACTTTAGCTAAGGAATCCTTAAGTCACTTAAGATAAGGTACTTATTCATTTACATACTTCTTAACAGAAGTCATTAGTTCATTAGTTCTTTAAGACTCACATAACATAAAGGACATTCAAGTAATGTTCTTTGACAAGACCTAGGAACTCCAAGTAACACTTTCAAAGCCTATTGTGCAATGTGTAGATAGCATCCTATACCACTACCTAAACCTCATAAACTTCTATAATGCTAATAGGTATTCCATATGATGAGAATAAGCAATTACTGATATAGACCATGATAGCAAGACATGGAATCTGGAGTTCTATCCTACCCCGATGAGGTTGTTGTACTTGCCAAGGGTAGAACTTAGACACATCCCATGTAGGCACATGGTTAAGGAATATGAAGGGCATATTTTGTAATCTCGTATCACTCTTTAACTAGAACTACTTCCCCTTACCATACTCACTCACTGCTAACCTTCTTTCACATAGAGTAATTCACACACTAGGTTCACATAATAGGGTCCCATAACAAGTTCATAACCCAATCACATTCACCCTACCAAAGAAGGTCCACTAGGGCTACCTCACAAGGGCGACAAGAAGCGCATGATGACTTTTCAAAGTATTAATATGATGACGTTCAAGACAATTAACCTTAAGTCTATCATTCCGTCACTTTGAAGGATACCATTACGGCTTACGACTTCAACAATCTTACCATTACCACCGAGTCAAGGTTTTCACATAAAAGACTCTCTTAAGTTCATTTAAGGTCACATGTCGTTCATACATTCAAGACAAATATTTCTAAGTCCCTAAATAAAGACATCACATATTCATAATCATATATACATCAAGCAAGGTACACAAGTCAACGAAGACAATAAACCACATACTTCACTTATAACTCATAATTCAAGTCATTCTAGAATGACATATGAACAAACCTAAAATCTTCAAGTCATACTATATACTATCATAACATCATCAATGTAACCAATATATTCTCGTATAGTCATGTAGGAATAACCAAGAGTCAACCCTAAGACTATATGAATAAGGTCAAAGTCATAGTCTAACATGATCATCTAAGACAAAATGAATAGAAGAATACACATATGACTTCACATGGAGATAGATATTGTCATGCTTCACATAATTAAAATATACAAATACTCATATTACTTCTAGTAGTTGCCAACAAGGCCAAGATCATCATATTGCATAAAGTAACGCCGACAAGGCCACATCAATTGAAGGTAAAGTACATAACACCGCCACCATAAGTGGACCATACAAATCACAATAGAATAAAAGTATAAATAGCATCAAATTTAAGGAAATATGGCAGCATACCCCCACTTCATCCTCAACACTTTAATCCAAAGTCAACTTACTCAACTCGATAATACAAGACCCTTACCGAAGGCCATAACCAACAATTCAACATAAAAACTACAATAATCCATGAACCAGATCAAATAAATGTAAATTAATCAATCTTATACCTCCTATATATAAATTTACTACAATTATTAAATCAATGAATAGCCCACATAAAACTACATAAGAATTCATCAACATTAGATCAATATAAGTAACCCACAACTTAGTCAAAAACTAGGGTTCATCTAATTCATGGGTTCATAGGTAATTTAGGTTAAAATCATCAATAAAACATAAATCTAATCCATAATATAAGTTTAAAAACAATTGATGCAAGAATCCATGGTAGAATCATGAAATTGGACAATTCAACTTTGAAAACTTTAGAAAACATCTTGAGAGATGGGCTCCTAGATGAAAAAAGTTTCAAGGATAAAAATCAATACCTCAATGATGATAATTATTCACTTTGATGAGGAATCACCACTAAATTCATCACACCAAGCTCTTCCTTGATTTTTGACTCCAATGGAGTCTTTTGGAATTCTTAAGGGATTTTGGGGTTTTATTTTGAAGAATGAAATATTCTAAAGTGTTAAACACTTATATACATGTTTAAAATACCCAAAAGACCCTAATAAACCTCCAATTCTCTTATTTGGAAGTGGGGTGAAATTACAATATTTCCCCTAATTTAACAGTGAGACAGCACACAGGCCACAGTGACCATCCACGGTCGCCCATCGACGGGGCGTAGGTCCACTTAAGGGTCGTCCTAGCCTTCGTCGATGGGTTTAGACACTTGGAAAATGGATATTAGCTCCCAATTCTAAGTCCCAAATACGCCCACCACCTACGAGGTGTCGACCAGGCCACTGGCCATCGATTGCCATCCGTAGGTGGACTGCATTTTGGCAGTTTTGGCCACTAACATAGGTCCTTCCTCAAGGACGCTTGGTTGGTCCTTGGGGATGTTTGCCCTGATGTTTCCAACCCATAAAATTATATTATATGAGTTTAGCACCTCTCACATGAATTTCACCCAAAACGAACACGTAAAACTCAATGAAACATGCCTAGAAACACAAGGTCATTTCAAGGAACATCTTTCGAACGTCATGGACGTTTCCCCTCCAAACTCCACAAAACTTGACACACTGACTATACATGCTATAATAAATAATTTAAGGACATTAAAACGTCATGAATTACACATGCACACATAGAACCACATATGAGGTATATAGGTGACTTAGTCGTCGAACCTCTTGGTTGGCCCTTGACGTTTGACTTCCAATGAACGTAATACTTTAGAAACTGCCACAATAGCATATAATAAATCTTTTTAGGACCTTAGACCATCAATACCAATATGTTAGGCTCTATTTAACCTAAGACATTTTCGGGGTCTTACAAGTAACATAACATTCCAAGAGAAACTCATTTTATGCGTAATAACTTCTAACATGCTTTAGCTATATCAGGACATACATTTCTCAAAATAACATGCTATTTCACATAGGTCTCATATATAGCCACAAGGGATATCATATCAACATATCATTGCAAAATTCATCTTTACACATACTCATGAAACCATAAAACCAAGATAAGCATCAAAACTCACTTTTTCTCCGTCAAGCATAGAGATACTATATCATTTAAGCAATGTAATCTAAAACACTACCGGACAAAAAAACATAAAAGATAGATCTTACAGAGTTAAGCTCCATGGAATGACATGAGAATAGTGAAGAAGGGAAACTCTATCGTCCTATAGACTCTAGCTCATAGATGTGTCTGGATTCACGCCGATGATTGATACACCACTAGACGTGGCAATATGAGACTTTAAGAACCTAAAAATACTTTCATAAACCTCATGCTCTGTTACCACGTTTGTCAAATATGGGGAGCACGCCTTAGAAGTAACATGGTGTACTTGACCTCTCGGAGGTCTTATATAAGCCCATAATTATCATTCATCGCATTGTCATAGGTAAATTTAGAGGAAAATTTAGAACTTTAATCGTATACTAGAACATTACTTTATATATATATATATATATATATATATATATAAAGTATCATCATACATAGTTAAAGACTCTAGTCTCTTTTTGCCATCCTAGACTCAACATCATAAGAGTACCATTAGGGACACGACCCTTATAACATAATAATAATTATAGAATTCCAAGACTTTAAACATAACTTGACATAGGACATCCTTGAATCTTAAGGATTCCTTTTTGCTTGAGCTTGGGAAACACATAACAAGCTCCTCACCATTAAAGACATCCTTTAAGAATCCATAACCTACACTTTGTGTAAAAAGTAGAGAGGAATGGAGTAAGTACAAAAATGCACTATGTATGATAACCATGCCAAAACATGCACTTTAGAGGGACATTTTCTTGAAATCATACCGCATGCCTTTTTGAGTAAATCTTCATAAAACGTTTGAGCTATTTGCCTTAACAGTGACCCGTTTCTCTTTACAGTGAACTTCTTTTAACTTCTTAACCTCCCAAGTAATCCCTCATGTGATACTTGGTGCAATGATTCACCTTATGTTCACAAAGAAAACCATACATATCACTTACATAAGCCAACACATACCATCATATAAGTATAATACATCAAAGACATATTTAAGCCAATACAATAAGGCATTACAGTGAACTTTATGAATTATTGACATGTAGAAATTTTACTTCAGATTGAACATTCTATGACCCTACGCACAATCCCAATCTAAGTCCACTAGTATGATGTACATGTGAAGCCCTATAACTCACACATACTTAGTAAAGTTATCATGAGACCACAAGCCTTAAAATCCAATTCATAAATAAACAAGTAAGTGAAAACAACTTCATTATGTAGTCATTAAGACAAACATAATGCATATAAGGACAAGACCACATCACATAGATCCAGTAGGACAAATATCATGCACTTCATCACAATAAGTAGAAAATTACTTTCAAAGTTATGCATAAGGAACATATACATTGACACATGCATTAGATCACCTTCCTAGGACTTCGCTGAAGCGTCACTTATGCGATGCATAGGTGAAATCCCATAACCCCACCTACACTAAACAACTACCCTTAGGTTATCCTATTTAGGGTCCTTACTTTACTTCCATTGTCAATCTTACTTTAGGGAAACTATACCTTAACCGACACTAAGACCATGGGTGCTAAACATGGAATTTGGTGTTGTAGAGACTTACACCAATGGAATATGTTCTTACATCGCCAAGGTAGAACCATAACACATGCTAGCATACTAAGTGAATTCACTTGCTAGATCCTATGTGGCAAGTATAGTTTATGGAATTAAGAGATATACATAACCCTCTGTCTGCTTATTGGCATTGGATCCTCATCTCATTTGAAATCATGGGTGACCCTTCCTCAAAGCGAAGCCACTACCTCATGTAGAACCATAGGTGAATATTCCTCCAAGGGATGTAAAACCTTATGGGGACCCAATGGTGAATCTTCCTCCACGGGAAGTCAACACTCTATGAGAAACCAATGGTGAATCTTCTCCCATTGAAAGCCAACACCTCTCTTTGTTAAATTCCCTCGGTCCTAAGCTAAGTTCCCTTTTTATTTAAATCCTTTATTTTTTGACTTCATAAAACATAGGCTTAGGATATTGATTCCATATATGATTATAGCATATACACTCACCTATCATGTTTAAGGGTACAGATGAGCACACCTTTCAAGGCCCCTCTATTGACTAGATCTTCAAACATATGTGTGTGTACTTGTATGTGAGCAAACTTTTCACATAACATATATTTGTCACACATGTTCATATAATAATGCATAAGTCTATAGGTGTAACTATATGGGCAATCCTTTCATATCAACACTTTAATACACTATGCACATTTATATTTCATCATATAATATACTTTAACGTCATTTCATATAAGACATATTCATAGCATGTCTTTATATTCATTTTCATGTTCATAGAAACCAAACCTAGGAAATATCCTAGCAAGGCACATATATGCATTGCATAGACAAGGTCCCATACGCTTGCAAAATAGTAGTATACCTATCAAATAATCCTAGTTAATGGAATCCATAAGATATTTCACATACATTTTCCTTACTTTCATAGTAGTAGATATTTAGTGAATATGAAATCAACCTTTCATTAGACATTATGAACCTTTACTACACTTTAAGTACGCATAATGTGTAAGTGTGTATGCACATTGGTCAACATGATCACATAATTTCTATCAACAACACATTGAGGCAGCCACCCTCTTAAGACCACCTTACATATTCAAGCATAGACCACACAACACAATTTAGCATAGGAGGAAAGCTAACTTCGTATTACACTTTAAGACTCCTAACATAAGCTATTCACACATTTACATAGGGGTACATGGGTAGGGGTAATCAACCATTATAGCTCATCAATGGAAGCACCTACACATAATGTTAACATGTCCATTTACATGCTTATAACACTATCTACATAACCTAGATGCACAACTAGAATAGAAGGCTACGCACAAGTTACACATAGTGTAATAATCATAACCACACACTCATATATTCATCAATTTGCCTTCAAGTCCATGTTCAATACATATATAATGACAATAAAGTAAACACCACCACCATAAGTGGACCATACCACACAATGTCATACAAGGCTTCATCAATAATACTATAGAGAAGTAGAGAATTAGAAGAGTAGAGCAATTTTACCAATCCTTTAGCCTTTGGTCATCATTGACCCGTATTTCACTTTCATCAACATTCAAGTATAGGGAATTAGCTAAATTACCATAATGATAAAATAAATCATGCACAAGCCGCTACAAGATCATACTACAATCTCATACAATACATCACATACGTACTAGAAAGTAAGGATTTAAAGATCATCAAACAATTTTCCTGGTCTTTCTCTTCAATCATATGTTATCAATAATATACATTTAGGAAGTATCTAAGATAATTCACCATGATTGAGTCATATAACATCCATCCCAACGTATAAAGCTACTACATGATAACTAGCCTTATTCAAAAGCTTCCAACTTAACCCTCTTGGATCATTCCTCAACAATTCATCATCAATATACATATTATAAAGTAGTTATAAGCATATTAACATAATTGGATCACAAATTTGATATGCATAAGATCAAGATCATAAATCCATACATAGGCTAAAATTGAGTTTGTGAAAAAGCATCGGTTCATCATGCAATTGGATTGAAAATCACATCCAAGTCAGTAGTTAATTATCAATACATTCATATTATGATTCTGAAATCAATTTAAGAAAGAACCCATGACTAGATTGAAGAAGAAGAGATTTGATCATGCAACTTCATTGAAAACATTGAAAAGGACTCTCTAGATCAAAGATTAACTAGCGATGAAGGATCACCATACCTTTATTACATTAAGAACCCAGTAAAAATTTGTGAAGAACCATGAGAATCAAATCCACAAGATGGACGTTTCTAGAGAGGATATTTTGGGAGAGGGAGGTTTTATATTGATAGGAGGATTGGGTATTGTCTATTCACGTTTTTAACAAACCTAATATACCCAAAAATAGTTAAATATACCTCCTAGGGCCAGTTTAGCACGTTGGGTGAATTTCCAATTCACCCCATAAATAGGCAGCGTGCATGGCAGTAACTGAAGGCTTGCATCGACGAACCCAATGACGGGGCATTGGTCCATTAACGGACCATCCTGTGCCTTCAGTCGTTTGTGTCTGAGACTGTTATGAGGCTAATCCTTTTCCAGGATAAGTTCCCATCGACGTCTAACCATTTAAGGTACACTCAAGACACACATGAACGTCTCAAGGGCTAAAATTAGAACTTCTTAGACGTTCTTGGACGTTTGACCTCCAAACTTAATGAAACTCCATATACTGCCTATAAAAATCATTACTACTCATTTAAAGACCTCATTATATCATGACACATATATGGACTAAAAAACCCATAAGGCCTCTTAGGTGACTAGTCGTTGAACGTCTTGGTCGCCCATTGATGTTTGACTTTCAATTTGACTCAAACTTTAAACACTGCCTCAATACAATATTATAAACCATTTTAGTACTTTATACCCTTTTACAAACATTATAGGAGCTAGACACCCTAACCCATTTCGGGGGTCTTACAAAGCTGTTCGCATTCCTCATAACATGTCATTAATTAAAATTACGGAAAAATTTAAAACTTGTAATACTATGTGAATTATACTTATACTTCATACATAGATATCCTAAAAACATACTTAGCAATATTCTAAAATTTGTCTCATATAAAGACCAGATAAAGAGTATGAATCTGGACTTAGCCAATAAATATAAATCTGTCATATAGGCCTTAATTCAAAAGTTCTTAATAACTACTAAAGTCTTCATAGGCTAAAGTACGAAAAGATAGAATCCCCAAACATGAGGATCTACCAACACTTGGAGAAGGAGTTTCAAGCTTCTTCAATTTATCTTCTTAATCTTCAATGGACGGACCCTACATTTGTAGTAATATAAAGTAAAAAGTTAGTACACCAAATGTACTAAGTGTGTGTATATGCACATAAACATTTAAGGACATGCATGAAAAAGGATCATTTCTTAGAAAGTATGCTAACTCATTTGAAAATCTTCAATGCACATACCTTAAAACATATACAAGTTAAAGATTCTATCAACATAAACCATGATCATTATCAAAGACATAATATGATAGAATCATGTTTACATTTCATATTCAATAGATTATATAAACATAACATACAAAATGTTTACTAATGATCCCATCCCAAACCTACAAGTGCAATGGTCCTGTGAAGCGTTTAACCCCATACAACCAAGTAGATAAGATAGGACACCATAAGTAAAGGTTTGCTTCATATTACTTGTAATATAAGTAGTCGTAACCTCATAAAGCAATATAGACCAATAACATGTTTATTAACGTAGCCAACTTCATATAAGAGTAACAACATGTATAATAAGCATCATATCTTTCATGTTATCAAATTACATAATAACAATCTCCTAGGACTTCCCTTACACTTAACTTGTGCAATGTCTAGGTAGAGTCTCATACCCCTACCTATACTAAGTAGACTTTTCAAGTCACCTTAATCAACGCCCATTTACTTGTCATTCATTTTACTCGAGGGAACATTCTCCTTAACCGACATTAGACCATGTGAGCTAAACATGGAATTCGTGTCATAAAACCCCACACCGAAAGAAGGTGGTTTACCAAAGAAAGTAGAACCAAATACGAAATAGCTTTCTGTGTGGATCCACTTTCTATTATCCTATGGTAGAAATATCGTTCAAGAACTAGGGGATGTATTAGAGACCCATAGTTCTACATTACATGGAAGCCTCTATCTCATTAGATTCATTGTGAACCTACCATCCAACTAGGGAAGGGACACCTCTCATATCTAGTACACTCGATGCTAAGCTAAAGTCCCTTTTTTATTAACCTTTAAGTCATCATTTATTCATAAATTATAATAATTCATAGGTGATTAACTTCTTGTATAAACATGATCATAAGCTCTTTAGGATTATATTAGAATTTCCTTTCATCATAACCCTTCGTTTGTGAGATTAACATATTATAAATCATCTTGTTATAAGACCCCGAAAATGACTTAGGTTAACTAGATACTTACATGTTGTTAATGATGTTATAAGGTCAAAAATAAGTCTATTTTATGGTATTTAGGCAGTGTATAGGAGTTTAGGTGCATTGGAAGTCGTCAATGGACGACTAACACGTTCGACGACTAAGTCACCTATGGTCCTCATATGTTGTTTTATGTGATTATGAGTGGTGAATGAGGTTTTAAGGTCATTCAATTATTTATTATATCATATATAGGCAATGTGTCAGGTTTCGTGAAGTTTGGAAGTCAAACGTCCAAGAATGTCCTTGACGTGTAAAGATATTCCTTTAAATGACCTTCAATGTCTAGGAATGTTTCATCGAGTTTTACATGTTCGTTTTGGATGAAATTCATGTGAACCATGATAATCTCGTATAAAATCTGTTTTGGCTTGGAAACGTCCGGTCAAACATACCCAAGGACAAACAAAGTGTCCTTGAGGAAGGACCCAGACATGGAGTCAAAAACTGTCCCAGGCAGCCCCCAAACAACGGACGCATCAACGGCTTGTGGGCCTATCTATGCCCCGTCGATGGGAGCCGTTAGTAGTGCCTTAGCCTGGGGCAACGATGGACCAATGACAAGTGCAGTCCCAGACCACGGACCAGCAGGACGGTCCGTAGGTCACCTTTCGTCTGTGAAATTGTTTTATGCGCAGCTTCACTGTAAGTGAGGGGTGATGTTGTAATTTCACCCAACTTAAAAATAAGGGTATTAACGGTTCATTAATGGTCTTTTGGGTATTTTAAATGTGTAAATAAGTGTTTAGTACTTTGAATTTTTCATTCTTTTAAAAGCAAAACCCCAAAATCCATTCGGAACTCCCAAAGACTCCATTGAAGTCCAAAGTCAAGGAAGAGATTGGTGTGACAAATTGAGTGGAGATTCTTAATAAAAGTAAAGAATTATCTTCATAATGGTATGGATATTGATCCTTGAAACTCGTTTCATCAAAAATCCCCAATTCTCAAGATGTTTTCTAAAGTTTTCAAGTTGAATTGTACAATTTCATGATTCTACCATTGGTTTTTGCATTAATGATTTCCAAAAAATGAATAATGATTTTTTTATGTTGTATTTTTTATTTTAACCTAAATTACCTATGAACCCATGAAATGGATGAACCCTATATTTTTTACTAAGCTTGGGTTAGTTGATATTGATCTAATGTTGATGAATTATGATGTAGATTTCTATGGGCTTTCTACTGATGTAAGAATTGTGTTCAATTGATATACAGGTTATCTTAGATAGATGAATGTCTATTGAATTGACCTAGTTTCATTGATTATCATAGTTTCTACGTTGAATTATTGTTCATGGCCAATGTTAAGGGCCTTATAGTGTTGAATTGGATGATTTAGCATCGAATTGAGGTGATGAGGTTTTTGTGGTGGTAAGCTACCCTATTCACGTTATTTGGAGGTTTTTTATACTTCAATTATGTTTTGATTAGTATGGTCCACTTGTGATGGCAGTGTTATGTGCTTTACTTGCAATTGACATGGGCTTGTCGGCGTTACTTTATGCAATATGATGATCATGGCCTTGTCATCACTACTTGAAGTAATATGGCTATTAGGGTTGTTCATTATATGAACTATGATGATATCTATCAACATGTTAATAAATTTGAAAGTATATGTGTTCTATTGATGTTATCTAGGTTATCATGTTAGAGTATGACTATGTGCTTATATGTGTAGTCTTAGAGTTGATGCATGATTGTTTCTACATGACCATATGAGTCTATAATGGTTATATTGATGATGTTTTAGTAATTTATAGGGTTACATAAAGAAGATAAAGGTCATTCCTAAGTGCTTAAAAGAATGATATACTATATGTGATGAGGGAAAGGAATTTTTGGTCTTGTCTGCTAGACTTGTGTCCCTTACTTGATATACGTATGAATTATATCTGAATATGAGATGTCTTGAGAATGTAGGCTTAGTTCACCCTTATAAGGTAGGAATGAAATATATGTGAGACCTTAGAGGATGTTAAGAAGGTCAGGTACGGGGTAATGGTTTTGTTATGAATTTTAAAGTCGAGCGCCGTAATGGTATTCTTCATGTAAAGAAATGGTGGACTTAAAGTTAATTTGCTGGAACAACATTATATTAATCGTTAGAAAAGTCATAATGACTTATCTTAGTATCCATTTTAAGGTAGCCCCTGTGGACCTCTTAGGTAATGTGAATGTGATTGGGTTATGAACTAGAGAAATAACCCTCTTCATGTGATCCTTTATTGTCAATTACTCTATTAGAAACAAGGCTACCACCGAGTGCTTATGTAATGGGAAGTAGCTCTACTTGAGAATGAGACTAGAGTACAATGTACCTCTACATTAGAATGAGACTAGAGTGTATAAAAGCCCTTCATATTCCTTAACCATGTGCCTACATGAGATGTGTCCTAGTTCTACCTTTGGCAAGTAGAAAACCCTCATCGGAGTAGCTTAGAACTCCGGATTCCATGTCTAGATATCATGGTCTATGTCGGGTAGTTCCTATTCTCATCATGTGGGATACTTACTAGCATTGGAGAAGTTCTATGAAGTGTTGGTGGTATGGGACGCTATCTAGACATTTCAGAGTAGGCTTTGAAGGTGCTAGTTACAGTCCATAGGTCTTGTCTATGACCATTATTTGAATGTGCTTTAAGTGATATGTGAGTTTTAATGAACTAATGAACTAAGGACTTATGTTATTAATTATGCAAATGGAATAAGTACCTATCTAAAGTAGTTAAGGGTTGTCTAGTTAAGGTGTGAAGGGGGCATAGGAATGGTCACATCGTATCTTACCTAGATGAGTTCTAAGAATGACTCTAGTTACGGAAGATGTTCATTCTGTGGACATGATCCAAACATAGGAAGTCTTAAGGATTATTTACCTATTCTTGAGGAGGTAAGTCTTGGAGGTTATCTTCTTGATCTACTTAAGTAAGTATTTTGATAGCCTTTGATGAGGAAATGTTATATTGTCTATGTGTTGATATGTTTTATGTCTTGAAGTGTGTATGTGACCTATTGTAAGTAATCTTAAGGTTTGTTTAGGCACATTTAGAGAGGGTGTATAGGCGGTCTCTCTTTGTGTGACTTAAGTGAATCTTAGTATAGATTTGAATGGGATAATTACATGCTAAAGGGTGTCTAAAGTGAAGGTTAGGTACTTCACGGTACAATGAAGAGACTTCACTGTAATAGTGAATTGACTCAATATTAAGTGATCCTAAAAATGTATTAATTTGTTTAAATGCTATCTTATGTGTTTATAAGTTGGTAAATGTTGTTCTTATGATTATAATATGGTTTCTACAAGAAAATATGCATATTTCCAATCAATGTCCGTATGCATAATATACTTAGTACATGTAATTGTACTAACTCCATGCTTTTATCTATCTATATAGTTCTTGTTAGGTGAGGAGCTTTTGGGAAGGAAGACTTGGAATATAGAAATGTTCAAGAGAAGTTGAAGTATGTCATCATTTGACTCGAGGGAATATATGTCTTTTATGTTTTTCAATTGAAGTATTGTAATACATTAAGTATTTTCTATATTAATATTTTGTATGGGACGTGTCCCAAGTATTCTTATGTCTTAACATGATGAGATTAAGACTTAGTATTTCCTATTACTTTATATTAAAGAGTTTTTAAAGACTATCATATGCTTTGTGAAAAATTTTAATTCCGCACTACTTTCACTATGTTTATGCGATGAATGATATGTAAGGGCTTGTACAATAACTCCAAGAAGTCAAGTACGCCGGTTGAAAATCCGAATTGCCCCTAACTTCTAGGGTATGGTTTCAGGATGTGAAAAACATGGTATCAGATCAATGTTATGAAAGTAGATTTAGGAATTAAAAAGTCTCATCAAGTTACGTCTACTAGAGTCTTGACCATCGGTGTGAGTCGCGACACATCTATGGGTGAGAGGCTATAGGAAGATAGAGTTTCCCTTCTTTTCTCCTTTTATGTTGTGTCGTAGAGTAAAAGTTATGAGTACTCTTTTCTTATGGGTTTCCATGTATTTCTAGGAAGATGAATATGAGGAGGACACCTGCTAGGAGAGTTGCAGAGAATGAGGTGCAAGAGGAGATTCCTCCTCAAGTTGAGGAAGTTGAGCAAGTTTCTCAAGGTGCTCAAGGTTCTCAAGGTGATCAAGTCCCTATTGTGGGTGGAGGTGATGATCCCCCAGAATTGAGTAATAGGGATATTAGGAAGGCTTTGCCTGGTTTATCCTGAGCCGTGACTACTCAAGCGAATTTGAGGGTGATGCCTTGGGCGAATGTGGTGGATAGCACTATGACCCCTAGGTTGAGAGACTTTGTGAGAATAAATCCTCCTATCTTTCTTTGCTCTAAGGTGGGAGAGGATCCCCAAGAGTTTATAGATGAGTTGTATAAGATAGTGCATGCTATGGGAGTGACATCTAGGGAGAAAGCGGATTTGGCTTCGTATCAATTGAAGGATGTGGCTCCAGTGTGGTGTACACAATTTAAAGGAAATAGACCAGAAGAGTCGGGTCATATTGAGTGGGAAGAATTTAAGGAAGTTTTTATTGGTAATTACTTTCCACGTTAGATGAGGGAAGTTAAGGTGGAGGAGTTTATCAATCTCAAGCAAGGCAATATTATTGTTGAGGAATACTCTTTAAAGTTCTCTAAGCTGTAAAAATATGCTCCCTCTCCTATTTCAAATCAAAGGGATGAAATGAGTCATTTCATGATGGGTGTAGCTGACTTAGTAAGGGAAGAATATCACACGGTGATGTTACATGATGGTATGACCGTAGCTAGACTCATGGTGTATGTAAAATCAATTGAAGAGTCTTAACTTAAGAGGATGGATAGAAACTTGAAAAGGGTGGTTCTAGTGATCATGAGCAAACTAGGGTTAAGAAGAGGGCTTAAACTCAAGAAGAACCTAGGAGAGTTAAGGTGAAATTTGAGAAAGGAGGTGGTTCTCAAAATAAAAAGCCGACATGTGTCACTTGTGGGAAGAGACACTACGGGAAGTGTCTAGCCGGTACTAGTACTTGCTTTGGTTGTGGAAAGGATGATCATAAGGTGAGATATTGTCCTATCATTGCGGCTAGAGTAAGACAGAGTAAGCAAGTCGCTCCTACTGCCCCGAAGGAAGATGCTCCAATAACTAGGCGCTTCTATGCACTCCGGACAAGAGGATAAAAGCCGGATGAGAATGAGAGTGATGATGATGTTTTAAGTTTTCTTTTATTCTTCTTGTAATATGAGTTCCTTCTAAGTGGTGGAGTATGGTTAGAAGATGTGATAGAATGATATAGAAGCATGTTGTATATAGAAGCATGTTGTATGTGCATGATGTTTAGGAGTTTTGTTGAAATTGAATTTCATTGACTTCATGCATTTTGTGTTTTATTAAGCCATGATTATGTTGTAATATATGTTTATATGGTGTAACCTGGCATAATAGCATGTTTATATCGTGAATTGCCTAAAAGTTGCATTTTTGAAAAGATTGCTAAAAATCACTGTATGCTTGAGACTGCTCACTGTAAAATTTTTGGAAAATTGAGTAATTGATTCTTTGGTCTAAAATTTTTGTAAGGTTATTAAGACTAATGTACATAAATATGATATTGAACATAAAATGAGTTTTCGGTATATGGAAAGAAGCATATGACTTTTCTAGCATGGTGAGTTATAGAATTAGCTTCTAGTTTCTTGTTGGGTTGTAAATCTCTTGACTATGTGAAATTTTTGTCTTCTTATTGGTTATGTGTTATATGGAATGGTTATTAGCTGCTAGTTAAATCTCTATTCTTGGAAGTGTTCGGAGAGTGGCAAGTTTCATTCGAGGACGAATGTTGTCTAAGTGGGGAGATTGTAAGACCCAGAAAATGACTTAGATGAACTAGATCCTAACATGCTGGTCATGATTTTATAAGGTCCTAAATAATTTAATTATATGGTATTGATGCAGTGTCTAGGAGTTTAGGTGCATTGGAAGTCAAACGTCACGGGACGACTAAGACGTTCGATGAGTAAGTCACATATGTGACTCATAAGTGGTTTTATGTGTTTTTAAGTATTTAATGAGGTTTTAAGGTCCTTAAATGAGTTAATATATCATATATAGTCAGTTTGTCAAGTTTTGTAAAGTTTGAAGATCAAACGACCAAGAACGTTAGAAAGATGTGCCTTGAAATGACCTTGTGTGCCTACGCATGTTTCATCAATTTTTACGTCTTCATTTTGGATGAAATTCATGTGAGAGGTGATAAACTCGTATACGATCATGTTTGGTTTTGAAACGTCTGGGAAAACATCCCCAAGTACCAACCAAGGGTCCTTGAGGATTGACCCAAACTTGGAGTAAAAAACTATCACAGGCAGCTCACAAACAACGAAGGCATAAACGGCTCGTGGGCCTATCGACACCCCGTCGATGGGTGACGTTGGTAGGTAATTAGCCTATGGGAAGGAGGGACCAATTACAAGACTCATCCCAGACCACGGACCAGCAGGACGATCCGTTGGTCAAGGGATGGTCCGTAGCTCACCGTTGGTCTGTGAAGTTGTGTTATGCGCAACATCACTGTGAAGTGAGGGATGATGTTGTAATTTCACCCACTTCAAAATATGAGTATTGGCTGTTTATTAAGGGTCTTTTTGGTATTTTAAATATGTATATAAGTGTTTAACAATTAGAATATTTCATTCTTTCAAAAGCAAAACCCCAAAATCCCTTAAGAACTCCCAAAGACTCCATTGAAGTCCAAAGTCAAGGAAGAGATTCATGTGACGAATTGAGTGGAGATTCTTCATGAAAGTGAAAAATTACATTCATCAATGTATGGATATTGATACTTGAAACTCGTTTCATCAAGGATCCCCAATTTCCAATATGTTTTCTAAAGTTCTCAAGTTGAATTGTCTAATTTTGTGATTCTACCACGGGTTCTTGCATTAATGATTTCTAAACATTGAATAATGATATAATTTATGTTTTATTGGTGATTTTAATCTACATTACCTATGAACTCATGAATTGGGTGAACCCTAGACTTTTGACTAAGTTTGGGTTACTTGATATTGATCTAATGTTGATGAATTATGATGTAGATTTCTAATGATATAAGAATTGTGTTAAATTGATATCTAGGTTATCTCATATGTATGAATCTCTATTTTATTGACCTAGTTTCATTTCTTATCATAGTTTCTATGTTGAATTATTTTTCATGGCCATTGGTAAGGGCCTTATGGTGTTGAATTGGATGATTTAGCGTCTAATTGAGGTGATGAGGATTTTTTGGTTTTAAGATGACCTATTTCCCTTATTTTGAGTTTTTTTATACTTCAATTATTTTGTGATTGGTATGGTCCACTTTTGGTGGTAGTGTTATGTGCTTTACTTGCAATTGATATCGCCTTGTCGGCGTAACTTTATGCAATATGATGATAATTGCCTTGTCGGCACTACTTGAAGTAACGAGGATATTTGTGTAGTTAATAATGTGAAGTATGATGATATCTATCTACATTTTAATCAATGTCAAAAGTATAAGTGTTCTATTGATGTTATGTAGGTGATCATGTTAGACTATGCTATGTGCTTATATGTGTAGTCTTAGAGTTGATGCATTATTGCTCCTACTTGACTATATGAGTCTATAATGGTTATATTTATTGATGTTTTAGTAATGTATAGGGTGAAATAAAGAAGATAAGGGTCATTCATACGTGCTTATAAGAATGATATGCTATATGTGATGAGGGAAAGGAATGTTGTGTCTTGTTTGGTAGACTTGTGTCCCTTACTTCATATATGTATGAGTAATTTGTGAATATGAGATATCTTGACTAGGTAGACTTAGTGTGCACCCTTGTCATGTATAAATTAAAGATATGTGAGAGCTTAGAGGATGTTAAGAAGGTCATGTACGGGGTAAATTTTATGTTATGAATGTTGAAGTCGAGAGCCGTAATGGTATCCTTCACCTAAAGAAATGGTGGGGTTAAGGTTAATTGGTTGGAACGGCATCATATAATCCTTAGGAAAGTCATAATGAGCTATGTTAGTCACCATTGGAAGGTAGCCCTAGTGAACCTCTTCAGTAGGGTGAATGTGATTGGGTTATGAACTAGATAAGGAATCCTCTTCATGTGATCGTTTAATGTCAATTAATCTATGAGAACAAAGTCTAGCACCGAATGATGATGTAATGGGATGTATCTCTACTTGAGAATGAGATTAGAGTACAATGTATCTCAACTTGAGAATGAGCCTACAGTGCATAAAAGCCCTTCATATTCCTTAACCATGTGCCTACATGGGATATGTCCAAGTTCTACCCTTGGCAAGTAGAACACCCCAATTGGAGTAGGTTAGAACTCCAGATTCCATGTCTAGCTATCATGGTCTCTGTCGGTTATTGCCTATTCTCATCATGTGGGATACTTACTAGCATTGGAGAAATTCTGTGAAGTTTAGGTGGTTGTGTGGGGCGCTATCTAGACATTTCACAATAGGCTTTGAAGGTGTTAGTTAGAGTCCCTAGGTCTTTTCTAAGACCATTAATTGAATGTCCTTTAAGTATGTATGAGTATTTAATGAACTAATGAACCAATGACTTATTTTTTGAAATATGTAAATGGAATAAGTACCTATCTAGAATAGTTAAGGGTTTTCTAGTTAAGGTGTGAAGGGGCATAGGAATGGTCACTTCGTATCGTACCTAGACGA
Organism: Solanum pennellii; assembly: GCF_001406875.1. NCBI lineage: Eukaryota > Viridiplantae > Streptophyta > Magnoliopsida > Solanales > Solanaceae > Solanum > Solanum pennellii. The sequence continues at coordinate 29,442,681 of NC_028645.1, forward strand.
GTCTTAAGAATGACTCTAGTTAGAGAAGATGTTTGTTATGCGGACATGATCCAAACTTAGGAAATCTTAAGGATTATTTAGGTAGTCTTGAAGAGGTCAATCATGGAGGTTATCTTCTTGATCTACTTAAGTAAGGCTTTTAATAGCTTTTTATGAGAAAATTTCATATTGTCTATGTGTTGATATGTTTGATGTCACGACCTGAAAGCACCCTCTAGAAGTTAGGGAGAACCCTCGTTTCGTGACCGGGGATGCTTGACACATTTGGGATCTTATACAAGCCCTTTAACTAGCATTTATTACATAAGACATGAAAAGTAGTGTGGAATTAAAACTTTTCAAGAACATTTGATGTAAAAAGGAAATATTTTATAAATATTTAAGAAATCTCATCATCACAAGCCAAACTTAAATACACGACACAAATAACTTAGGGACACTGCCCTGTACATTGAAATTATATTCATAATAAGTCTTAACATAAGGAAAGTAAGAAGATAGAAATTATGGCCTCGAATATATGAGGACACACTTTGTCTTGAGATAAACTTTATCAAGCTTTTCCTTCTAAACTTCAAACTTTCTTCCAACCTATACTTAGATAGTATAGAAAAGTATGGGCTTAGTACAATTAATGTACTAAGTATGGCATATGCAAAAACATGCTAAAAGGGACATTTTACTAAAATAACATTTCATGCAAATTAAGTAAAATACTCATGAATTTAGAAGAAAATCAACATGAGAATCATCATTTAACACTTAGAGAAGAACTCACATAATTTTAACCAAAAGGTGGAATTTACAATAACTTCAAAAAACATACAGTGAATTAAAAATGCCATTACAGTGAACTATTATGAATCATCACAATGAATCATTTAAAGAATTTACAATGAATTCAACTTGAGCAATTACAATGAATTATCCTATTCTAAATGAGTGAACTCCCAAGGCCAAGCGAAAGAGAAAGTGAACTCATTTTCCGTAAGAGTTTCCCTACCTCGAGCTTATCCTAAAACTCACTAAGGTAAGACATGAAGGAAGTATGCATATGCCTCCTTCAATACACAAAAGCAATTCTCAAGACTACCCATTTCGGCTTACTAAACTCGGGAGAAACAAGCCCCTCAATCAATGGCAAGACATTAAAGACACCCAACAAACCACCAAAGTCTTCCCTTTTGGAATGACTACTTAGCGCAATGATTAGATAGTGTACCATACCACCACCTACCCTAAGTAGTATATTCTCTTAGAAGGTTTGGCACCAAGTTTTCCCTTTCGAAAGGTCCTATCTAGTGCAATGAGTACATAGTGTCCCATACCACCACCTATCCTAAGAAGTACGTTCTTTTAGAAGACTTAGTTCAATCAATTCTTTTGTGGAGGGTTAGCTTAACCCACATAGACAATGATTGCTAGACATGGAATCCCAATATTAACCCCTATCAGATGAGGGATCCTCACTTGCCTAGAATGAGGTCACTCTTTTTAGCTTTTACATGGCTCTCCCAATAGCTACACCTATGCGGGCACATAGTAAAGGGCTAAGGAGATTGATACTAAGTAACTCATTCTCTACTCACGAGGAGTACTCACCTCAAGAGGTACATTGGAATACAACATCTCAACTCACGAAGTGTAACCACATCTTCTTCATATCCTCTCGGTACTAGACATAACCCCCACGGATTTTAAACACTTTAAAACTATGGGTTAAGGATAACTAGTGAACACCACATCTCAACTCACGAAGGGAATTCATCCTCTAACCTATATTAGAAAGCTCATGGGATGTAGTGGGGTTTCTACTAAAAACTTCATCTCAACTCATGAAGAGTGTTCATCACAAAGCTCCCCTTTAGGACTTAACTGAACTTCATTCATTCATTAAGGTGTGAGTGTATGTGTACATGTGAGCACAGCTTGCACATAAGATTCACTTCATTCATATTTAACTCCTATACATGTTTAAACCTTTATTTATCACATCACACATCTTACATGCTTCACATAATCATATAAGTCCTTTGTACATAATCCTTAACATACTTCTCATAACAAGTTTCATAAAGTAACTAATAAGAATCCCTTCATTCAAGCATACACCCTAGTCTACTTCACTTAATCACTTCATAAGGCACATTTAACAAGAATAAAATATTTATCATCTTCCTTCACATAAAAAGCCTTAATAGCCTCATTAAGAATAAACCAGCAACTTTACATTCATACAATTCAAATAAACACCGCCACCAAGAAGGTGGACCACACCACTCAAGAGCATTTCAAAATTGAAACTAAACAACATAGCCAACTTACCCTTTAATACAATGTTTCATCACCTATAACCTTTTTCTCAATATTTCACCATAATAAAGGCCTTTGGGCAGTAGCTACACAACAATTACAACAATAAGAAACCAAAGCTCAAAGACTACCAATTCATGCTTAGATGAAAAGCTTGAACATGATTTCATTAAAATTTTAACCTTAAAATCATTAACTAACATTACGAATACCATTATTAAGTCATTAGAAATGTTTTCATGCAAGACCCACATTTAGATTTGAAGATAGAGAAATGTGGGTTGGAAACTCCTTTTGAAAATTCATTAGAAGGGACTCCTTCAATGGAAGAGAGTTCAAGGATGGATCTAACATTAAAAAAATACCAATGCTTTTTTATGGAGAAACGACTACCAACAGCCCTCCTAGCATTTCTTGACATCTAGCTTCCATGGTGACTTGAGAGAGTCTTCTAAGAGAGAGGGGTTTTGGATTTTAGGAAGAAGGGTCTAAAATTTGGTCTTAGGGTTTAGAACACTTAATATACCTAATAAACACTAAAAATAACGTCCTAGGATTAGAAAACACTTGGGGTGAATTTACCAAACACCCTAAGCCAAGGCAGTCCACTTCACAACTTTTTTGGGCAGTCTCACCAACGGACCAACCAACGGACCGTTTGTCAAGAGACGGGCCATTGGAGAGGTCCCTTTGGTTGAGACTTAGATACATTTGGAGACTTCACAATCCCAAATTTCAGGGCCAATGGACTCCCTAGGTCGACGGGCCGTTGGTGGACCAACGGACCGTCCTTAGGGTCATCGTTTGGTCACTGCTTTGGCAGATTGTTACCAAGTCTTGGGCCCTTCATCTAGGACCATTTGTGGGTCCTAGATGGAGTCGTGCCCAGATTTTTAACTCCTAATAAAAGTCTTCTAGGTATTAGGAACATGTCATGAAATTTTCAAGCAAAACGAACACATAAACTCACTCAAACACCTCAAGACACACAAGCGCTATCTAAGGCACACCTTCCGAACGTCATGGACGTTTAACCTCCAAACTTAACAAAACTTCACACACTGCCTAAGAACACCAAAGTAACTCATTTTAACTTCAAATTAATTCAAGAAACACTCATGAGTCTCTAGTTCACCTTAGTTTGTTTTAGGGCATTACATTCTCCCCCACTTAGAATAACTTTCGTCCTCAAATGAGACTAAAACATTAAGAACAACAAGGAATCACTTATCATCACATAACACATCACAATCAAGGCTCAAACACTCTAAAATCAAATAATCAGTAGCAAGGATCAACATTTCACTTTTTCAAACAAGTAGCAACTTAATCAACGCTTGCAAAATTCAAAATTTTCAAAACTAACCCTTAACCTTCTTTTATGGAGGAACTAATTTCTCCAACATTAAACATTTTCATATACAACACTTTTTCATACATTGAAACATCAATTCAAGGCAAAAACAATTTTTCTCAAAATCCACAAAACTTACAGTGAACATCATTAAGCATGCTTAAAATTTCAAATTTTCATTCTTTGAGACATTCAACAAGAGGGCATGATCACATGAAGTATAATACCATATAAACTCATTCATAACACATTGAAACCATAATTCATGAAAAATGCAAATTTTTTCAAAAATTGAACTTCATTACAAGGAATTAAAAATTTCACAATGTCACATTCTTAAAAATTTCATAATGCACCTTGCAAGCAACTTTATGAAGATGACATGACAATATAAGAGACAAGACTATGCTAACTTACTCCAAAGAAACTTGACAAGTTTCACTAAGTGCAATGTGAGAGTAGCATCCCTTACTACCACTCCCACTTAGTGACCCTTGAGAATTCTCTTGAACTAGTACATTACATGCCATTTTAGCCAACTAACCATCCCCCACATAGGGTAAATCCATCCTCAAGGCCTCATACTTAAAAGCACCATTATGCCTCTCACAAGGTAGTAACTCACACTACCCTCAACTCATGCACATCAAGATTAAACATCAACTTTACAAGTTAAGCATAACTTCCCTTTTTGGATTCAAGCCTAAACAAACTCTCTTAAACATCACTTCTTTCAACTCTTAGACATCACTTAACTCAATTTCATGGAAAAAAACTTCCTCACTAGATATTCAAACCACATTTCCATCTTAGTGTAAGCCTATACCACAACATCCACCAATCACAAGAACAACTATGAAACATGAGTCACACAAGGGAGTTGCCTTCAACTTCTATTAAATATCCACATTCTCTCATTATTTCCTCAAATTCACACCTTAAAGCATATATACCATCATTGAAAATAATCACAAGATAACTCGTTTATTCTCAAAAGCACTTCATTCATTCTTATAACTCTTACTATGCTTAGAACTACATCACCATAATGTTTCTCATCAGAATACTCCCAACCTCATAATTCACACCTATCGATAAATGGCATCACATCCAAAATTTTAAAACTTACCTTCACATTTACTCTTTTATCCACAAAACCATCATAACATCGAAATTACCTTTTCTCTCCTTCAAACATACAAACATCTCCCCTTCCAAGCAATTACACCTTGAAGACCACCGGACAAGGGAACATAAAAGAGAGAGGCCTTATTGAGTTATGTTCTATGGCACGATTCAAGAGTAATGAAGAAAGTTAAACTCTATCGTCCTATAGCCTCTTGTCCATGGATGTGTTACAAATCAAACCAATGACCAAGATACTACTAGACGTGGCTTGTGAGACTTTTAGACCTTAAACTATTTCCTAAAACCTTATGCTCTGATACCAAGTCTGTCACGACCCGAAGTCACCCCCTAGAAGTTAGGGAGAATCGTCGTTTCGTGATCGGGCGTACTTGACCCCTTTGGTGTTTTATAAATGCCCTTTAACTAGCATTCATTACAAAAGACATGAAAAGTAGTGCGAAATAAAAACTTTTCAAGAACATTTGATATAAAAAGGAAATCTTTTATAAATACTTAAGAAATCTTATCGTCACAAGCCAAACTTAAAGACAAGACATAAATAACACTGGGGCACGACCCTGTACATTGAAATGAAATACATATTAAGTCTTAACCTAAGGAAACTAAGAAGATAGAAATTATGCCCTCGAATATATGAGGACACACTTTGTCTTGAGAGGAACTTTCCCAATCTTTGCCTTCTAAACTTCAACCCTGCTTCCAACTTATACTTAGATAGTATAGAAAAGTATGGGGTTAGTACAAATAATGTTCTAAGTATGACATATGCAAAAACATGCGAAAAAGGAAATTTTAGTAAAATAAGATTTCATGCAAATTAAGTAATATGTTCGTGAATTTAGAAGCAAATAACCATGAGAACCATCATTTTACACATAGAGAAGAACTCACATAATTTTAACCAAAAGGAGGTATTTACAGTAACTTCCAAAACTTACAGTGAACTATTATGAACAATCACAATGAATCATTTAAAGCATTTACAATGAATTCAACTTGAGCAGTTACAATGAACTATCATATTTTAAATGAGTGAACTTCCAAGGCCAAGCGAAAAAGAAAACGAACGCATTTTCCGTAAGAGTTTCCATACCTCGGAATTATCCTAGGACTCACTAAGGTAAGACATGAAGGAATTATGCATATGCCTCCTTCAATACATACCAAGCAATCCTCAATACAGGAGAAACAAGCCCCTCAATCAATGGCAAGACATTAAAAGACACCCAACAAACCACCAAAGTCTTCTCTTCGGTATGACTACTTAGTGAAATGAGTAGATAGCATCCCATACCACCACATACCCTAAGTAGTACATTCTCTTAGACGGTTTGGCACCAAGTCTTCCCTTTCGTAAGTTCCTACCTAGTAAAATGAGTAGATAGCGTCTCATACAACCACATATCCTAAGTAGTACGTTCTCTTAGAAGACTTAGTTCAATCAATTCTTTTGTGTAGGGTTAGCTTAACCGACGTAGACCATGAGATCTAGACATGGAATCCCGTTATGAACCCCCTATCGGATGAGGGATTCTCACTTGCCTAGGATGAGGTAATTCTTTTTAGATTTTACATGGATTTCCAAATAGCTACACCTATGCGGGCTCATAGTTAAGGGATAAGGAGATTGCTACTAAGTAACTCATTCTCTACTCACGAGGAGTACTCATCTCAGAAGGTATATTGGAATACAACATCTCAACTCACGAAGTGTAACCACCTTTTCTTCATATCCTCTCAGTGCTAGACATAACCCCCACGGATTCTAATTACTTTAAAACTATAGGTTAAGGATAACTAGTGAACACCACATCTCAACTCACTAAGGGCAATCATCCTCTACCCTATCTTAGAAAGCTTATGGGATGTAGTGTGGTTGCTACAAAACAATTCATCTCAACTCACGAAGAGTGTTCACCTCAAAACACCCCATTAGGAAAGGACATAACTTCAATCATTCATTCAAGTGTGAGTGTGTGTGTACATGTGAGCACACCTTGCACAGAAGGTTCACTTCATTCATATTTAACTCCTATACATGCTTAGACCTTCATTCATTACATCACGCATCTTACATGCTTCACATAATCATATAAGTTATTTATGCATTATCCTTAACATACTCCTCATAACAAGTTTCATAAAGCAATAAACAAGAATAACTTCATTCAAGCATACACCCTACTCTACTTCACTCAATCACTTCATAAGGCACATTTAACAAGAATAGCATATTTATCATCATACTTCAAAAAGAAGCCTTAATGGCCTCATTCACAATAAACTAGTAACTTTACATTCATACAATTCAAATAAACACCGCCACCAAAATGGTGGACCATACCACTCCAGAGCATTTGGAAATTGAAACTAAACAACATAACCAACTTACCCCATAATCGAAGGTTTCATCACCTATAACCTTTTTTCAGTATTTCACCATAATAAAGCCCTTGGGCAGTAGCTAAACAACAATAAGAAACCAAAGCTCAAAGACTACCAATTCATGCTCATTCAAACCATTTCTTAAGCGAACATTAGATCAAAATCATTAACATGATCTCATTGAAGTTTTAACCTTAAATCATCAACAAGCATTAGGAATACCATCAGTAACTCATTAGAAACGTTTTCATGTGTAACATTCCAAAAAATCTTATGTCTAATGAAGATCCCAGTATGCCATTGGGATAGCCTATTAGGGGTACATAGGCACCCCAATGCCCAATATTGAGAAATATTGGGCATAGTATAGCAAAATATGGTTAAGGAATATTAGCCAATTTTCTATATATGAATAAGAAATATATATCTTTTTGGGTTGTCATAGCCCAATCAAAGATTGATGTTCAATAAATGTACCTACAATGAAGACCCTAAGCTGAAAATAATAGTATTCACATAATATAGGTGAAGTACTAGGCATCCAAGTGTCAATCCTAGTACCATACCACATGACCATTTAAAATGATATTGTAAATTAAGCAGTGCCCAAGGACATATTGAGGATCCTTTGGGCAATAAGTAAACATTCCTAAATGAACCATAAATAATAGTTTGTTGAGAAAGTACAACCAACCCATGTGCAAGCACATGTGCAAGACATGTGAAGAAGCTGCCAAAGGAGGGGACCCCCCTAACCGAATTCGGTTAGGGTAGTTAGGGGAAAAACGTGCACAAGGGACAATTCCATGTTGGAAATAAATTTGTAACAATCTCTAGGTCCTAAACAACTGTCCTAACTAGATAAATAACCTAATACTAACAAAAATTGACCCATTAGTGTACCCGACAACCTATGACCAAAATCGGGTAGACACTGACGTAGTACTAGTTAAAGAGACAACCTAGTAGCTAACCTGGGATGGTCCAAAAGGTTAGTTATGGTCCTAAAAACATAGTGGTACTTTAGTAATTCCTCTAGGTTACCTAATTAACTAATTTTGCAACTTAATTAATTAATTTAAAAGGGCTAAAATCGAAACTACAAAGGAAATTTCCAGATTTCGGTCAAGACAAGAAAGGGAACACCTAGTACCTAACCTAGGATCGTCCAAAGAGTTAGTTAAGGTCCTAAAAACCTACGGATACTTAAGTAATTACCCTAGGCTACTTAATTAATTAATTTGAAGGGGAAAAATCTAAATCACAAAGCAATTTCCAGATTTCATTTAAAAAAAAAAAAAAGACACCTAGTATCTAACCTAGGATGGTTCAAAGGATTGGTTATGGTCCTAACGACTTAAGGGTACTTTATTTATTACCTTAAGTAACCTAATTAATTATATTAGAAATTTAATTCATTGGTTTAAATGATCAAACGAAATCCTTTCACTAACCTAGTATAATTCAAGAAACATCCTAGTACTTAGCCTAGGATGATCCTAAAGGCTTGATTATAGTTCCAATAAATTAGGGATACTTTAGAGAATTAATATAAAGTCAAAATGTTGACCGAAACCATAGTCAACACCAATTTTCTATATTTGACTAAGTGTTATGTTCTCCTATGTTTAGTCAACTTAGAAGGGGCGTTTTGGTAATGGATTAATTAGTTTATTAAATTAATTATTAAACCTATGTTTTATAACTCAATATCAGTTCTTAACCTAAAAATCAAAATCAAACTCATAGAAAAGACAACGCAAGAACAGCAAGCAGCGAACGCAAGAAAAAGGCAGAAAAATATATCGATTTCTCTAGGGCGATTTCAAGGTTTTCTCAAGGTTTCGTTGAAGGTGTTCTTCGTATATTAAGTTCTACATAAGTTATGGGTTTATCTCCTCGACTTCTTTCTCCAATAGAACTTTCTTTCCAATGACTCAAAGAACTTAAAAACAAGGGTTGTTCTCGTGTTCTCGTCGAACCACTTGTCCCTAGTATCCATTTCGATTTCATCTTGAATAGGTTAGAGATCATGTTGTTGGTACGTGGTGCTGGCTGATTTTATGTGTAATGTCCTTAATGATGAATGTGGCATGAACCAATGAACTTGAGATCGTATGAAACTAATGTTTACAACGTGAATTAAGAACCGATCATATGTTAGTTACGTCCGTAAATGTCAAGTGTTGCTGTGTGTGTGACGAATGTTGTCCTGCTGTTTTGTAAAGTTATGAAGATGCTAATGTAATAAAATCTTAATATGATGCTCTCTAATATGTATTAAAAAACGTTACCCTAATGTCATGAACTAAGATTTGCTTAACAGACAACTTTGAAATCACATCTTGAATGAATTGATTATCTAGTTCTGATAAAATGGCTAACACAACTTTGTAAAAACCAATGCATGCTAATGGCAAGGATCTTATGTAAATGATTAAATATTCGCTAAGGTTCATACATATGCAATTTAAATATGGACATGCGTAAAATTGGCTTATGCCAATAAAAATTGTTTGCAAGTTTAACAGCCCAAATTTTGAGCCAATACTAATCATATGCCAATTCTTGTGTAGTAAGAGTATCAAGTTTAGTGAAATCACTTCTAAAGTAACTCAATGAATCCATAACCAAGTGCATGCCATTCATTGGGAAAACTCCCAACATGCTCTACAAGAATGAACTATGAACATATGTAACTCATTGAAAGAAGTGCTCATTGTCCATAAACGATGAAATGAAACTACTACACTAAAGTAAGTAAGTAACGTTAATTATAACTTAATTAAAGGGGTCTAAATAAAGTAAGTGACCAGAATAGGGTGTTAAAGAAAGTGATACAAGTCTCACTTACACCTAAGCTACTTTGTTAAAAGAATATTCACGAATGAAGGTGTTAGAATGTGTGAGACTAGTATCATTAACACCTAAGGATGATATGCAAGGACAATTCACATTCATCAATGTAAAGTAAGGATTATATGTAAGGACAATTCACACTTCATTAATGTAAAGTAAGGATGCCAAGTCATCAAAAGGGTAAATAAATCTCAATCACATTCTATATGTAAGTGTAAGGACAATTCACACTTAATACGTAAATAAGATATGAGAAATCATCTAATGAGCTATGACAACCTCATGCTATGAGCAAGCTTCGACGATGTATGAGTTGAATGTAAATAGGAACTTTAAATTGAGCACCGATAGGCTAGTTATGAGTGGTGATGCCTTCTTTTGGGAAGAGTGGTGGTTCACGTAATTCTTATGAGATGATACTGTCCAACATGGTGGGTATGGGTCTCCCTAAATCTCCTAATCTTTCAACTATGCTACCAACATAGGGAACTAGCCAGTGGTTTTCCACGTAAGCGATCTAGGGATGTTTTTGTTTCACCTTGGCCAGTGACTCCACCTCTTTGCGGTGTGGGGAAGACACCGAATTTAATGAGCTCACATGATCTGTGTCGGTTAAAGTTGATGTTCCTTAACGGAAGAAATATAAAGAAATGAACGATACAGAAGGTGTTTGTGCAAGAAAATCAAGAGGTGAAATCAAATTCAAGTAATGACATTAGGTCATTCTTGGTTATTGCACTTCATGATCCCAATGAGAGTCTTAAAATTCATCCTAGGTATAGCTGGTGTTTACATCAGCCTACGAATGGATGAAATGAATAATATGAAGTACAAATGAATGAATGAAGCAGACTCTGTGTTTGCTAAAGAAGGCTCTTGGGTTGAGGTCCCATATGTTAGGCCCTCACTTGATATGTCTTAATGCTAAATCCACAATTCTAAGGTCTCGTAGATAGGAAATGTATCATATATAAAATATGAAAACGTTAAATATATAAACCCATAACTTCCCTAACATGAAGTAATGAAATCAATGGAATGATCAATAGAGAATGGCTTATGAAATATAATGAATGTATAGTGTAATGAATGACTTTGTATAAAAATTGTCAAAGCATGTCCAATGAAGTTTACAATAAGTAAAGGGCATAGCTAATAATGAAGCTTCATGTCATTAAAATGAACAAAGACAAATAAAATTTGCTTATAATGACTTCTTTTATTAGTAAAATATCAAAGACAATAATGAATTCAAATATGCTTATCCAAAATGATTAACTAATGTATGTAGCAAATAAAGATTAGCTTATAAAGAATTCATGCCCAAAGTAAGCAAGATCAAAATCTTTAATGATATGCCCCAAGATCTATGCACATTATGCAATCAACTAAAGAATGAGTATAGTCAATAAGTATTTACTTATAAATATATTCATGCCCCAAATTGTAGTTATTTCATTTCCTTAATCTCTTCAATTACTCACGTGATTAATTGTGGGTATGGGACCAGAACGAATAATTGCACTTGTAAGTAAAACATAGGACCAAAGGATTTATTGAACTACACAACACCTAGAACAAAAAGACTAAAAAATAATCTAAGTGTTCAAAGAGGAGCTCTCGGTGTAAGATGATCAAAATCTCAAATCTTCGCCCGAGTTATTCTAAAATTATGTTGATGATACTAATGTATTGTAATCATATAGAAAATTAGTTGTGTGCTTTTAATGCATTAAAAATACATCATATTCATACCACAATTCACAACCAACGAATTAAGAAAGTCTAGTGACTAGACTTTCCAGAAATAGCATGTCGTTTAAGAAGAGCTTTCCTTGATCATGCATAGCTTTATGTGTATGTGTGCATACACCCATACTTATTACAAGTGGTATACTAACCCCTACTATTTAATATTTTATAGATGCAGGTCAAAGGAAAGATTGACGACTCTTGCAATGGTTTGGACATCTGCGTTTCCCTAGACCATTTGGTAGGTCCTCTTAATTTCGAGGATGCTACAGTTTTAGTCTAGCCTTAGTTTTAGACATAGCATGTGGATGTTGTCCCTAGTGTTTCTTTCGTACTTTCATTTCGAAGCTTTTGTAATAACACCATGTTTGGCAAACATATTTATATATATTTTTATTCTGTTTCGAATTGATTCTTATGATAGATGGTTGTTACATTTATGTTTAGCTTAGTACATGATGAATTCATGAAATAACTATATGAAGTCTATCGTATACTTCATACATTTAAAAGTTTTAAATATTCCGCTAAAATTAACCATATGAATGTGATGAATGCAAGAATAGGCTTGTCTGCGACCATTGAGAGGTCAACGACGCCGGTGGCGATTCGGATTCCAGAATCTGGGTTGTTAGAAACTTGGTATCAACGCATGAGCTAAATTACCTAGGATCTAAAGCTCAACACAACCACATTACGTAATTTTAAGTTTATTGTTGTAAAGTGCGCCACAATCATGACTTAGAGACTACGCGATGATAGGAAATTCTCCCTTCTTCTACTCTTTATCGTGCTATCTAGATCTTTGACACTTTGTGTCAGTATAAATATATAACTTCCTTCTTGTGTGAATGCGTAGAAAAATACACACAAGAATTAGGATGGCCAAGTGATCTAAGGCGCCATACTCAAGATCTGGCCTTCCCAAGAAGGGGCCATAATGGAAATGCCCAACGTGAACGAAAGACATGTGGTGAGTGTGGCACCGTTTGCATGAAGGTGAATGCATGATAATGTCTAAAAGCCTGTTATGAGTATTGATGAGGAGGAGAAGGATAAGTTGGTTGCATACCAACTCAAGAATATGGCTTTGATATGGATTTGCTTCATAAGTGTTATGCTATAATAGACTATAGAAACAGGGTAGTAAGGCTTCAGTTTCCAAATAAGTTGGTTAAAATGAGAAGGGTGTGGTTCAAATCAAACATGCCAAGGCAGATGCTCGGCCTCAGGCAAATGTTGTAGCCGAACCCCCAAGAGAAATTGGTTCTATGCATTGAAAATAAGAGAGGAACAAGAGAAGTCCGCGGATGCGGATAATGATAACTTGCTTGTCTTCTCCTTTCCTGTTTATGCATTATTAGATCCAGGATCTACCTTGTCTATTGTTACTCCTTTGGTTGATAATCAATTTGACTTACTTCCTAAGATCTTACATGAAGCGTTTCTAGTTCGTGCTTCCATAGGAGACAGTGTTAAGGCCGAAGGGGTATTTAGAGAAGTAGATGGCATAATGGCAAGTCCCTTTGAAATTAAGTTGGGCGTCATTAGGTGCAAATCTTAACGCCACCAAGATGTTATCTAAGAGGTTATATATACACTTTCTAAGTCTTGTTTTGTTTAAGAAACTCTATGTTTAAGTGTTTTAGTCGATTTGGTTTTATAAGTCACTAATTGTATGCCTTATAATAGAACTATGTGAGTTAAAATGACGTTATGTTTGTATTTTATGTTGCTGTTTTTGTGTAGCATACGCATGTTATCTGTGTTGCATGATTTGTGATGTGCATTAAGTTAAGTGTGATTGAGAAGGGAATTCCTCAATCTCAAATATGAAGCATCATATAAGCTTGAATGTTATGCATCATCCCAATAAGTGTGAATCAGATATTCACAAAAGTGAAAAGTTTAAGCATGATAAAGTAACTTTCTAAAATCACCCTCTTTGTTTAAATGATGTTTAAGTGTCATTCGGGGTCGAATGTTCCTAAGGGGGGGATAATGTAACATTCCGGAAAATCATATGTCTAATTAAGAGACCAGTATGCCTTTAGTATAGCCTATTAGGGGTACATAGCACCCGAATGCCTAATATTGAGAAATATTCGGCATAGTAAAGAATAATTGGCTAAGGGATATTAGCCAATTTTCTATATATGAATAAGAAATATATTTTTTTGGGTTGTCACACCACAATACGAGATTGAGGTTCAACAAATGTATCTGCAAGGAAGACCCTAAGCTAAAAATAATTGTATTCACATAATAGATATGAAGTACTAGGCATCCAAGTGTCAAGCCTAGTACCATACCACATGACCATTTAAAATGATCATGTAAATTAGGCACTGCCCAAGGACATAGTGAGGATCCTTTGGACAATAAGTAAGCATTCCCAAATGAATAATAAATAATAGTTAGTTAGGGAAGTACAACCAACCCATGTACAAGCACATGTGCAAGAGATGTGAAGAAGCTGCCAAAGGTGGGGACCCCCCAAACCAATTTTAGTTAGGGTAGTTAGGGGGGAAAACGTGCACATAGGACCACTTCATGTGCGGCCTAAACTCCTAACAATCTATAGGTCCTAAATAACTGTCCTAACTAGATAAATAACCTAGTTCTATCAAAAATGGACCCATTAGTGCACCCGACAACCAAGGACCAAAACTGGGTTGACACTAACATAGTACTAGTTAAAGAGACAACCTAGTAGCTAACCTAGGATGGTCCAAAAGGTTAGTTATGGTCCTAAAAACATAGGGGTACTTTAGTAATTCCCCTAGGTTACATAATTAATTAATTTAGCAACTTATTTAATTAATTTAAAAGGGCTAAAACCGAAACTATAAAGGAAATTTCCAGATTTCGGTTAAGACAAGAAAGGGACAACCTAACACCTAATCTAAAATGGTCCAAACAGTTAGTTAAGGTCCTAAAAACCTAGGGAAAGTTTAGTAATTACCCTTTGCTACTTAATTAATTAATTTAAAGGGGGGAAATCGAAATCACAAATCAATTTCCAAATTTTCATTTAAAACAACAAAAAGACAACCTAGTACCTAACCTAGGATGGTTCAAACGATTGGTTATGGTCCTAACGACTTAAGGGTAATTTAGTAATTACCTTAGGTAACCTAAATAATTAGATTAGAAATTCAATTAATTTTTTTGCATGATCAAAATTAAATCCTTTCACTAGCCTAGTATATTTATAGAAACATCCTAGTACTTAATCTAGGATTGTCCTAAAGGGTTAATTATAGTTCCAATGACTAGGGGTACTTTATTACTTACCCTAGGTCCCTAAATAAATTTAATTAAGGATTAAATTAATTAATATAAATGTAAAATGTTGAGTGAAAAAATAGTAAACACCATTTTCTAGATTTGACTAAGTGTTATGTTCTCCTATGTTTAGTCAACTTAGAAGGGACGTTTTGGTAATTGGTTAATTAGTTTATTAAATTAACTTATTAAACCTAAGTTTTATAATTCAATAGTAGTTCTTAACCTAAAAATCACGTTCAAACTCATAGAAAAGGCAATGCAAAAATAGCAAGCAGCGAATGCAAGAAAAAGGCAGAAAACTTATCAATTTCTCTAGGGAGATTTGAAGGTTCTCTCAAGGTTTCGTTCAAGGTGGTATTCATATATTAAGTTATACAAAAGTTATTGGTTTATCTTCTGGAATTATCTATCCAAGAGAACTTTCTTTCTGACGATTCAAAGATCTTGAAAACTAGGGTTGTTCCGTGTTCTCGTAGAACCCCTTGTCCCGAGTATCCTTTTCTATTTCATGTTTAATAAGTTAGAGATAATGTTGTTGGTATGTGGTGCTTGCTATTTTTATGTGTAATGTTCTTGAATGATGGATGTGGAATGAACCTATGAACTTAAGATCGTATGAAACTAATGTTTACAACGTTAATTAAGAACCGATCATATGTTAGTTACGTCCGTAAATGTCAAGTCTTGATGTGTGTGTGACGAATGTTGTCTTGATGTTTTATAACGTTATGAAGATGCTAAATTCATCAAAAGTTAATATGATTCTGTCAAATATGTAACAAAAAATGTTACCCTAAAGTCATGAACTAAGATTTGCTTAAGAGACAACTTTGAAATCGCATCTTGAATGAATTAACTATCTAGTTCCAATAAAATTGGCTAACATTACTTCGTCAAAACGAATGCATGCTAATGGCAAGAAGCTTATGTAAATTATTAATATATTTGCTAAGGTTCATACATATGCAATTTAAATATGTAAATACATAAAATTGGCTTATGCCAATAAAAATGGTTTGCTAGTTTAACATCCCAAATCTTGAGCCAATACTAATCATATGGAAATTCTTGTGTAGTAAGAGTATCAAGTATATTAAAAACACTTCTAAAGTAACTCAATGAATCCATAACCAAGGGCATTCATTTCATTGGGAAAACTCCCAACATGCTCTACAAGAATGATCTATGAACATGTGTAACTCATTGAAAGAAGTGCTCATCGTCTATAAACGATGAAATGAAACTACTACACTAACGTAAGTAAGTAACGTGAGTTATAACATAATTAAAGGGGTCTAAATTAAGTAAGTGACAAGAATAGGGTGTTAAAGAAAGTGAGACAGGTCTCACTTACACCTAAGCTACTTTGTTAAAAGAATACTCACGAATGAATGTGTTAGAATGTGTGAGACTAGTCTCATTTAAACCTAAATATATGTAAGGACAATTCACATTCATCAATGTAAAGTAAGGATGAAATGTAAGGACAATTTAAATTCCATCAATGTAAAGTAAGGATGACATGTCATCAATAGAGTAAATAAATCTCAATTACATTCTATATGTAAGTGTAAGGACAATTCACACTTAATACGTAAAGAAGAGATAAGAAATCATCTTATGAGCACCAATAGGCTAGTTATGAGTGGCGATTCCTTCTTTTGGGAAAGGTAGAGGTTCACGTAATTCCTATGAGATGAAAATGTCCACTAAGGTGGGTATGGGTCTCCCTAAATCTCCTAGTCTTTGAACTATGCTGCCAACATAGGGAACTAGCCAATGGTTTTCCACCTAAGCGAGCTACGGATGTTTTGGTTTCACCTTGTCCAGTGACTCCACCTCTTTTCGGTATGGGGAAGACACCAGATTTCATGAGCTCACATGATCTATGTCGATTAAAGTTGAAGTTCCTCAAAGTATGAAAGATAAAGAAATGAACGATATGGATGGTGTTTGTGCAAGACAATCAGGAGGTGAAATGAGATTCATGTAATGACATTAGGTCATTTTTGGTCATTGCAATTCCTGATCCCGATGAGAATCTTAAACTTCATCCTAGGTATATTTTGTGTTTACATCTGCCAACAAATGAATGAAATGAATAATGTGAAGTACAAATGAATGTATGAAGCAGACTCTATTTTTGCTAAAGAAGGCCCTCGGGTTGAGGTCCCATATGTTGGGTCCTCACTTGAGATGTCTTAATGCTACATCCACAATTCCAAGGTCTCATAGATATGAAATGTATTATATAAAACAGTAAAATGTTAACTAAATAACCCATTACTTCCCTAAAATGGAAGTAATGAAATCAATGGAATGATCGATAGAAAGTGGCTTATGAAATGTAATGAATATATAATGTAATGAATGACTTGCTGTAAGAATAGTCAAAGCATGTCCAATGAAGTTTACAATAAGTAAAGGGAACAACTAATAATAAATCTTTATTTCATGAAAATTAACAAACCCAAAATAAAATTGGCTTATAATGACTTCCTTTATTAGGAAAATATGAAAGACAATAATGAATTCAAATATGCTTATCCAAAATGATTAACTAATGTATTTACCAATAAAGATTAGCTTATAATGAATTCATGCCCAAAGTAAGCAAGATCAAAAGCTTTAATGATATGCCCCAATAACTATGCACATTATGCAATCAACTAAAGAATGAGTATAGTCAATAAGTATTGACTTATAAAGATATTCATGCCCCAAATTTTAGTTAACTCATTTCCTTAATCTCTTGAATTACTTACTTGATTCATTGTGGCTATGAGACTACAATAAATCATTGCACTTGTAAATAAATCATAGGACCAAAGGTGTTATTGAACTACACAATAACAAGAAGAAAAAGGCTGAAAAATAATCTAAGTGTACAAAGAGGAGCTCTCAGCCTAAGAGGATAAAAATCTCAAATCCTCGTCCGAGTTGTTCTAAAATTATTTTGATTATACTAATGTATTGTAATCATATAGAAAATTAGTTGTGTTCTTTGAATGCATTAAAATACATCATATTCATACCACAATTCACAACTAACGAATTAAGAAAGTGAAGCGACTAGACTTTCCAGAAATAGCATGTCATTTAGGAAGAGCTTTCCTTGATCACTACATAGCTTTATGCGTATGTGTGCATACACCCATACTTAGTACAAGTGGTGTACTAAACCCTACTATTTACCATTTTATAGATGCAGGTTAAAGGACAGATTGATAACTCTTGCAACGGTTTGAACATCATCTTTTTTTCCAGACCATTTTTTAGGTCCTCTTAATTTCGAGCATGCTACAGTTTAGTCTAGCCTTAGTTTTAGACATAGCTAGTGGATGTTGTCCCTAGTGTTTCTTTCGTACTTTCATTTCGAAGCTTTTGTAATAAGGTCATGTTTGGAAAATGTATTTATGATATATACTTATTCAGTTTCGAATTGATTCTTTTGATAGATGGTTGTTATATTTATGTGGAGCTTAGTATATGATGAATTCATAAAATAACTATATGAAGTCTATGTATACTTCATACATTTGAAAGTTTTAAATTTTCTGCTAAAATTAACCATATGAATGTGATGAATGCATGAAGAGGCTTGTCTGCGATCTCTGAGAGATCAACGATGGCGACGGAAATTCGTATTCCAGAATTTGGGTCTTTACATCATGGAAGACCCATATTTCTATTTGAAGATAGACAAACTAGGGTTGAAAACACATTTTGAAAATTCGTTAGAAGGGACTCCTTGAATGGAAGAGAGTTAAAGGATGGATACGATACCTCACATTGAAGACATACCAATGATTTTTGATGGGGAAACGACCACGAACAGCCCTCCTAGCATTTCTTGACTTCTAGCTTCCATGGTGACTTGAGAGAGTCTTCTAAGAGAGAGGGGTTTTGGGTTTTAGGAAGAGGGGTCTAAAATTTGGTATTGCGTTTTAGAACACTTTAATATACCTAATAAACACTAAAAGTAACGTCTTAGGGTCATAAAAGACTTGGGGTGAATTTACCTAACACCCCAAGCCATGGCAGTCCACTTTACAACTTTTTTTGGGAAATCTCACCAAGGACCAACCAACGGACCGTTTTTAAAGAGAAGGGCCATTGGTGGAGTCTCTTTGGTTGAGACTTAGCTCCATTTGGATCCTGCACAATCCCAACTGTAGGTCCAATCGACGCCCTAGGTCGACGGGCCGTTGGTGGACCAACGGACCGTCCTTAGGGTCATCGTTTGGTCATTGGTCACTGCCCAGACATTAAACTCCTAAACAAATTTGCCTAGGTATTAGGAACATCTCATTCAAGTTTCAAGCAAAATGAACACAGAAAACTCACTCAAACACCTCAAGACACACAAGCGCTATCTAAGGCACACCTTCCGAACATCTTGGACGTTCTTGGACGTTTGTCCACCAGACTTAACCAAACATCACACACTGACTAAGAACTCTAAAATAACTCATTTTAACTTCAAATTAATTCAATAAATACTCATGAGGATATGGTTCACCTTAGTAAGTTTTAGGGCATTACATTTAATGTCTTGAAGTGTGTATGTGACCCATTATAAGTAATTTTAAGGGTCGTTTAGGCACATTTAGAGAGGGTGTATGGGTGGTATCTCTTTGTGTGACTTAAGTTAATATTAGGATATCCTTGAGTGGGATAATTACATGCTAAAGGCTGTCTAAAGTTAAGGTTAAATACTTGACTGTATAGTGAAGAGACTTCATTGTAACAATGAATCGACTCACTGTTAAGTGATCCTAAAAATGCATTAATTCGTTTAAATGCTATATTATGTGTTTCTAAGTTTGTAAATATAGTTTTTATGATTATAATATGATTTCTACAAGAAATGATGCATATTTCTAATCAATGTCCGTTTTCATGATTTTTATGGATAATGTCATACATAGTACATGTGGTTGTACTAACCCCATGCTTTTATCTATCTATATATTTTTTGTTAGGTGAGGAGATTTTGGGAAGGAAGACTTGGACTATGGCAAAATTCAAGAGAAGTTGAAGTGTGTCCTCATTTGACTTGAGGGCATATATGTCTTTTATGTTTTCCATTAGAAGTATTGTAATAGACTAAGTATTTTCTATATTAGTATTTTGTATGGGCCGTGTCCCAAGTATTCTTGTGTCTTAAAATGATGAGATTGAGACTTAGTATTTCCTGTTACTTTATATGAAAGAGTTTTTGAAGAATATGATGTTCTTTGTGAAATTTTTTTAATTCTGCACTACTTTTCAGTATCTTTATGCAATGAATGATATGTAAGGTCTTGTACAAGACCTCCGAGAGGTCAAGTACGCCTATTGCAAATCCGAGTTGCCCCTAACTTCTAGGGTGTGGTTTTGTGATGTGACAGTTGTGTAATGTCTACAAGAAAATATCATCAACTTTGATTGTCGTATTCTTATAATGATCTCACAAATTAACATATTCACAGCCCAACATATATGCATAGCATCATCATACAGATTTCATTGGCATTGTAACATCATTTATAGGCTAACATAAACATCATAGAGTAATCATGACTTTAGAAGACTTACCTCTTACTTCCAAGATCCTTATTCAAGAACATATATTCAATATACAACAACCATCCAATAACATAGTGATATACTCAACATCATAATCAATACTAACTCTTCAACTCATAAACAAGACTAATTTGTAAAGTAGAATAAGGGAAAGAGTCATTTAGTAGTGCATTCAAGTCATAGTCCCAATCCCAACAATTACATGTTATCAAGTAGTAGGCATACCCCATTCAAAACCATCAATTTGATAGGGGACATGATTCACACGAAATTCAAGCATTACAAGTCAAACATTCGACAATATATAGTAAATCGACCATAGAAAACCATTATTTTATTCATCGATAGTCATAAATTTAGAGTTAGAAAGAAAACCCATTTTGTAGAGTAAAAAACTTATGATTTGAATTTCTTGAGAACTGTCTTTGAAAGTACCTCTTGGAAAAAGTAATCCTAAGAGTGAAGAACCCATACCTTATTAACGAATAATCCACGAATTTGGATTTGAAAAACTTGAAGTCTTCGTCTTCTTCCTTAAGCTTTTCTTGTTCTTCAATGGAGTTTGGAAAAGAGAGTGTTCTTGAGAGAGATCGGGGGAATTCATTTGATCTGATTTGAAGTGTGTAAAAGTTTTCTAAAAACTGACCAAAAATAATTATAAAGCCGTCCCATAAAATACCCAAAATACCCTTCACTTTAATATGTATTTTTGTGAAGTTAAATTACGAAAAATACGACTTTAACGAATCTGGGAAGTGGTAGCTCGTCGCGAGGACAAATCAAATTTATTTTTCTGAATTTTTTGTCGAGGCAGTGTGCCTTGAGAAAACCTCGCGCCGCAAGGATTCCTCCCTAATCTCGGGGCAGTAAACTACGTTTGGGCTGCGCGTCGTGCAGCAGCCCCTTGGTTCTTACTCGCGCAACCTGCTTTTGCAGCCTGCCTACCCATGTTGGGGTCCTCCCCAAGGACCCTTTGGGTTGTCCTTGGGGTGCAGTTAAAAGACGTTTTGACACTTTCTACTACATACGACCTATCCAAAATCGTTTTACTAGCTTTAGACTTAATTTGAAACTTCAAAACCTTCAACAAACATAGGGACATCAACTATTTCAATTTAGCTAGTTTTCGGACGTCATGGTCTTTCTTTGTTGTTTTTTCTCTAACCTTTAATCAATGAACTATTACATTAATATAGATCTTAAAACATCATTTTACAAGTTATTAAATAGATTAAGCGCTAGCCTAAGTCATGGAATTTTTGTAGTGTTACATTATCCCCCCATTAGGAACATTCGTCCCTGAAGGACAGTAAAATCTTTTTGGAGGGTAAGGATAGACTCAATGATAGCAGCCCAACCAACAACAACATAAAATCATAATGAGTGACAACTCATAGGAGTACTTCACAAGTCCTTTCAACATATATCACAACATTCCACACAACACTCAATTCATGATGCACAACATAAAAGAGCTCCTATAAAACAGAGTGAGGTACTTCCTTCTCAACATTATCATGAGCTCAAAATACATCAAGGAGTTACGATGTTATCATTCTTCTCAAGACAACAACAAAACAACAAAATCTCAAGAAGACAAAAAGCATAAATATTTCATATAAGTTCAAGAATAGATCTTTAACTCAAATTGGTGTAACTTTTACCAAGATATTCACCTACTTAGGAAACAAAGTGAATTTTATAATATTCATTACTTTCTTTACTAAGAAAATGTTTAACCTCAAGCAGTAAATAGATGAGGGTACCAGGACTTCATGTCGGCTTCAGCCTCCCATGTTGCACCCTCGACAAGATGGTTCCTCCACAGAACCTTTACAGAGGCAACCTCTTTGTTTCTCAACTTCTTGACTTGGCGATCTAGAATCTGAACCAGAAACTCTTCATAGAAGAGGTTCCTATCCACCCCTAAACCATCCATAGGCAAAATAGACACTAGGTCGCCTATGCATTTCTTGAGCATAGAAACATCAAACACCGGATGAATCGAAGCTAGTTCACTAGGTAGTTTCTGTTCATAGGCAAACATTCCAACCCATTATAAAAACTCATAAGGAACAACATAGCGGGTACTTAACTTCCCCTTTCTACCGAATATCATCACCCCTTTCATAGGTGAAATATTCAAGTAGACATGATCACCTATTCCAAACTCAAGTTCTCTTCTTCTATTGTCGGCATAAGACTTTTGCCGACTATAGGTTGTCTTAATCAATCTCTTATGATTCGAACCTTCTCTATAGCATCATTAATAATCTACGGACCAAGGAGTGAGGACTCACCAACCTCAAACCATCCAACAAGAGATCTACACCTTTTTACCATAAAGAACTTCAAAAGGTGCAATAGAGATGCTCGAATGAGAGCTATTGTGTTAAGAGAACTCAATCAAAGATAGATGATCATCCCAATTTACTTTGAAATCAACAACATAGGCTCTTAACATGTCTTCAAGTGTCTGAATGGTATGTTCCGCTTGACCATCTATCTGAGGATGAAAGTGATGCTAAATTTCACTTGAGTACCTAAACCCTTTTGAAAAGATTTCCAAAAATGAGAAGTGAATTGGGAACCTCTATCCGAAATGATAGTAAAAGGAATCCCATGAATCCTCACAATATCATTAATGTAGATCCTTGCATAATCTTCGGCGGAATAAGTAGACTTAACGGGAATAAAGTGGGCAGATTTGGTCAACCAATCAACAATAACCCATGTTGAATCATTTTGCCTCCGCGTTCGAGGCCACCCAACAACAAAATCCATATTGATGTCTTCCCACTTCTAAGTAGGGACATCCATGATTTGGGTTAAACCACCCAATTGAAGATGCTAATGTTTAAATTGTTGGCAGTTGGGACAATTATCAAAAAACTCTACTATTTCCTTTTTTAAACCATCCCACCAGTACATCTCTCTAAGGTCAAGATACATTTTGGTTGCACCCGGATGTATAGAATAACAAGAACCGTGAGCTTCTAGAATTTGATATCAAATCCTCAACATCGGTTACACATAATCTCCTTTTGTACCGAAGAACACCATCCCCCTTGAGAGAATGACTCATTGAGCTTACAAGGTAACGATTCCTTCAACTCCATCAATAGAGGATCAAGGTGTTGCTTAGATTTCACCTCAACAACTAAATATGACTTCAAAATTATGATGGACTATAATCCACCAATTGGAGAAAATTCTAATCGCACGCCTAAATGAGCCAACTTATGAACATCTTTCACCAGTTCTTTCTTCCCTTGTTCCACATGAGACACACTACCCATATTCATACGACTCAAAGCATCCCCAACCACAATAACTATGTCGGGTGGTAAAGGACACTCATGTCGTAATCCTTCAAAAGCTCTAACCATGTTATACATCCAGGAATAGCCCCTAGACATAATCTACGTCGTCGTCCTCTTTGAGGACTATGACTATCCTCTTAGCTTAGATAATTACATTCATAGGTATAGATATATCGTGTACACATAGACCCTTCGTATAGGAAGATTAATTAGTTTTCTACTCTTATTGCAAATAAGTATATAGAAAATATAACATAGTCATAATAGTTGTCTCATATCATAACCATCTACTAAGAATATATCCAATTGGGCCTAGCCCATGAATATATTAAATTGGGCCTAGCCCATACATCAATTTAGTAAGACAACATATAGGTCATACAAATGTTTAATACTCAGTTAAAAGGAAAGGTATATAAGAGTCTTAAACTCATAACAACTCCATTATCTAGATATTGACATCTCACTCGGAAAGTGAGGACCTACCCTACTTGGATGAATAAGAGATCCAAGCCTCTTCAAGTCGTCTTCAAAAGCACTTCAATGACCAGAACTTAAAATATTGGGGAAAAGGAATAAATGGGGTTAGTACACAACTTGTACTAAGTGTGAGACCATATGCACACATACTTTGAATTGATGCTAAGAAAAGGGACATTTCATAAAGATATGCAATTTACTTTGAAAACACTTATGCATTATTCAAAAAGATCATACCAACCAATAGAACATGTTCATTAATTCATAAGCATGTCCATCACAAGTCCAACAACATCAAAACTATTCAAGGCAGCATACATATACTATAATTGAACAAATAGCCAAGTATATCTATCATCAAGTCATAATAGCAACAAGCATGAATAAGAGTACCTTCCAACACAACCAAAATAAGACACTTACCGGTGAACCCTATCAAGTCAACAAGTACATGACAAAGTAAATCCCCATAACCTTACTCAATCAAGTAACCCAACAAGAATCATGACAAACAACCTACTTCACATATCATAGCATTTAAGAGTACATATCATCTTACTTTAACCATATAGACCAACACATATTCATAAGTGACACCAATCAACATATAGTATCAACAATGTGCAAGTTCATCATATACTTGTCATATGGCATTATAATCATTTTCATACATAAGAAAATCCTCCCAAGACTCTCTTCAAGGCTAACTAGTGCAATGTTTAGGTAGAGTCCCATACCCTTACCTAGACTAAGTTATCCCCTAAGGTCATCTTAATTAGAGTTCAATCCTTTAGTTTATTTTACCTTTTGGGAACATCTTTCTCTAACCGACATAGACCACATTAGCTAATGTGGAATCCGGTGTTATGGAACCCTACACTTAAAGAAGTCGGACTACTTGCCAAGGTAGTACCAAAACATGAACATAGCAACTATGTAGATCCACTAGCTAGTATTCCTATAGGGGCAACATAGTTCAAGAACTAGGATATATAATCGGGACCCTCTTTATGCTACATGCATTTTAGACTCCAATATCAAGAGTACATAGTGATCCTATCTTCCCTATCTGGGAAGGGACAGTCCTCACTCTAGTTCACTCGGTGCTAAGCTAGAGTCCCTTTTTGAAATGTCTTTAATGTCTTTATTAATCATTATAGCTTATTGTAGGTCATAGAGTCTAACCCTTGTATAATATCATCATCACCATAGTTAAATAAGAGTTACATGAGTATTATCCTTTTATTACAATTAATAAATGTGAGATTAGCACATTAACATTCTTATATCCTGATAAGGCACATTGGTAAATCATTCACCATCCTTATAACATTTACATATTAAGCTAACACCTCACAAATCATATTCATGATATTTCAATTCAACATCATACCACCCTATTAATTCCAATACAAGGCATACTCTAATACAACATCATGACTTAATCACAACTCACCATAATTTGAAGTAGAGGATAGGGATCACAAGACTTACCCAGTCTCCTTCATAGTTCAACATCAAGGTCTTACCACAAAACCTCAATTCAACCCAATTTGGGTAAACATAATCATAAATCAATAATCATTATGACAACAAGGCTAGAAGAATCACTACTAAACAATTGAATAGTAGATCAAAGCTTAATATAAGATACTAAGGTCAATTCACAACATACTTCATAACCTAGATAATCTTCTCAATAACTATAATGAATGACTATAAATCACCCTAATTCATTCATGGTTAGTGTAACAACATCATCTAGTAGTAATTGAACCAATAACCAAGTCAATTGAACCAATACAATCTAATTTATATCAAGATCAAAACTAGGGTTAAGGTTAAGGGTCATTTTTCTACAAATTAGACCAAACCATCAAGATACATAATAATTAGGTTAGTATACATGTTAATCTATTCATAAAATCAAAAATAAACCATAAGAAAATCAATTCATACCTTCAATTTCGTATTGGGTGAAAACCCACTTGAAAACTCAATTTTTAGAAATCAATTTGATGGAACCCTTTGAGGAGAGAGGTCTCAAAGGTGAATTAAATCCCATACCTTGTTAATTGATGAATATTGATGGAGAAACCTTGGTATTTGCAGCCCTAAAACCCTCCCCTTTCTTGGTCACCAATGGAGTCTTCACAAGAGAGACAAATAAAAGAGAAGGAAGAGAGTTTTGTTTTTGAGAGCTATGATTAGTCTAATGGGGTTGGGTTTTTTATATAGGGGGTTAATTAACTTAATTAGACTTCCATTAACCCCCAAATAGTGTCATAACCACTTAATTAATTAATCTGAGTAACTTAAAAACGTGCAGAAAATTGGACCCCTCATAGACGAGACCCCGATCGATGGTCCCTCTATGAGTCGACGACCCTTGCCCACTTTCATGCTTCTCATCCGTCGATGAGTTCAGAGAATGGTACAAATGGACCATTAGACAAAATGGATATGTTTTGGTCGACGGATTGCATCGACGCCTCGTCGATCCACACACATTTCGTTGATTTCCTTTCGTAGGTGCACACTGCCCAGGCAGTCTTTGACCTCAAAAATGAAAGGGTCCTCTTCAAGGGCCCTTGGTTTATCCTTGGGGAGTCGTACCCATAAATTTCGACCATGGATTAAATTAAACACATGTTAGACACTCTTCCACCAAATTTCATGAATTTATGACTCCTAAAAGCTAGTCGAATAGGCCAAAGCACGCTAGTACCTCTTTGAACTAGTTTCCGGACGTCATGGACGTTCTTGGACGTTTTGGTTTCTAGACTTACTAAATGACTTATATTCATTAAATTTGACCTTAAATAAGTGTTTAAACTTTAGGATACTGATGTTAGTATCTAGAACACATCATTGATTTTCGAACTGTTACATTATCCCACACTTAGGAGAATCGTACCTGAATGACACTAAAATTCTTTACAAGGAAGGAATAAACTCAAGACTAGTAGTACAACCAAAAAAAATAGATAACAACATGAGTCACAACACAAATAATATCACTTACATAAGGTAATTCAAAAAGCATCAATTACCACACATAAGGCTCAACATTATATTATGAAGAATATCCTTTTCACAACAACAAGAGCTCAACATAGCATTTATGAGTCAATTATGACAAAGTTTAACTTATCAACATGCTACATGTTATTTCATAAAGACTCACCATATCAAAATGCACAACGTGACTCAAAAAAAATAAAATTGCAAATTTGTTTCAAATCCAAATGCACAATTTCACTTTAATGCTCACTGTAATGACATCAAAAATGCACTTTTTTTCATAACTTCACTAAAAATCAAAGCATCTTCAATTTTAGTCATTATTTTCAGTATTTGTAAGAACTACTAGCCTTAGTTATCAAACAGATGAGAGTAACGGGACTACCAGCCTCGATCTCCAATATTGCACCCCTAACTAGGTGATTCTTTCGTAACACTTTCAAGGAAGCCACCTCTTTATTTCTCAATTTTTTTACTTGCCTATCAAGTATTTGAACCGGAACCTCCTCATAAGAGAGGTTATCTTTCACACCAAGACCCTTAATAGGAAGAATAGACTCGAGATCACCGATACACTTCTTAAGCTTGGAAACAGGGAAAATCGGATTAACCGAAGCCAATTCACTAGGAAGATTCAATTCATAGGAAACTTTACAAACTATTTGCAAGATTTCATAGGGACCCACATAACGAGGGCTTAACTTTCCTTTCTTGCCAAATCTAACCAAACCCCTTCATAGGCGAAATTTTCAAATACACCTTATCACCTTCTTCAAACTCTAAATATCTTCTCCTATGATCGGCATAAGACTTTTGCCGACAATAGGCCGTTTGCAACCGGTTCCTTATGACATGAACTTTCTTCAAAGTCTTATAAATCAAATTAGGACCAAGAACTGAAGGTTTACCCACTTCAAACCATACACTAGGAGACCTACACCTCCTACCATACAAGGCTTCATAGAGAGCCATGGATATAGATGAATGAAAACTATTATTGTAAGAGAACTCCACCAAATGCAAATGATTATCGCAATTTCCCTTGAAATCAATAATACAATCCCTGAGCATATCGTACGCTCCGCTTGACCATCCATTAGGGGATGAAAAGCGGTACTTAACTTTACCTTAGAACCCAACCCTTTTTGGGATGACCTCCAAAGCCTAGATGTGAATTGTTCACCCCAATCTGATATGACGGATAAAGGAATACCATGGCGACCGACAATATCATCTAAGAAGATCCTTGCATAATCTTCCACTGAATAAGTAGACTTGACGAGAATAAAGTGCGCGGACTTGGTCAATCTATCCACAATAACCCATACAAAGTCATATTGCCTTTGAGTCTGAGGCAAACCTACTACAAAATCCATATTGATGTCTTCCCACTTCCAAGTACGAACTTTTATTTCTTATAGAGAGACACCCTGCTTTTGATGCTAGGCTCTCACTTGTTGGAAATTTGGACATTTAGCAGCAATCTCCTCTATGTCCTTTTCCAAACCTTCCCACCAAAATACTTCCCTAAGGTCATGGTATATTTTTTTTAACCTGGATGAATGGAGTAACGGGACCCATGGGCTTCTTCAAGGCTCCGATTCCTCAACCTATCTATATTGAAAACACACAACCCTCATTGACACCTCAAGACACCATCCTGGCCTAAGTAGAATGCCTCATTAAGCTTACCGAGAACCAATTCCTTCAACTTCATCAATGTTTGATCAAGGTGTTGTTTTGACTTCACCTCAACCACCAAGGATGACTCAGAGTTATCATGGACCATAAAACCATCATTCAGAGAATCTTCCATCCTCATACCCAATCTAGCCAACTTATGAACATCTCTCACTAGGTCTTTCTTGGCTTCCTCTATGTGAGACACACTACCCATGGTCATACAACTTAGAGCATCCGCAACCACATTGGCCTATCGGGATGATAGAGAACACTCATGTCGTAATCTATCAATAATTCTGACCATCGTCTTTATCGTAGATTCAACTCCTTTTTGGTAAACACATATTGGAGTCTCATATGATAGGTATACACTTCAATATGGACTACTTATAAGTAATGCCTCCATATTTTTAAGGAAAATACCACGACAGATAACTCAAGATAATGAGTTGGATATTTTCTCTCATGCACCTTGAGTTTCCTAGAAGCATAGGCCATTACCTTCTTATGTTGCATAAGCACACACCCTAAACCCACTGGGATGCATCACAATACACAAGTAAACCTTTTGTATCCTCCGGTAAAGTCAACACCGGAGCAGAAGTAAGCCTATTTTTCAAGATTTTGAAGCTTTTAACACATGCCTCCGACCACACAAATTTCTTACTCGTTTGGGTCAAAGTAGTCAAGGGGCAGATGCAACGGACGCAAAACCATCGTCAAACCTTCGATAATAACCCGCTAGACCCAAGAAACTCCTAATGTCGGCTGGAGTTAATGGTCTAGGCCAATTATTCATCGCTTTCATTTTCCTTGGATCAACCTCAACTCCATCACTAGAGATATTTTGGCCAAGAAATGAAACCGACCTCAACCAAAACTCACACTTTCTATACTTAGGAAATAATTGGTTCTTCTGAAGCACTTGTAACACCACCCTCAAATGGTTCATTTGATCACCCTCATTTTTTGAATATACCAAGATGTTGTCAATGAAGACAATGATTAATGAATCTAGGTAACTTCGAAACACCCTGTTCATGAGGTCCATAAATGTCGTCGGGGAATTCGTAAGACCAAAGGACATTACTAAGAACTCATAGTAACCATATCTAGTCCAAAATGTCATCTTTTGAATATCCTCACATCTCATCCTAAGTTGGTGATACCCGATATCAAATCAATCTTACAAAAGTAGTTTCCCCTTGGAGTTGATTAGACAAGTACTTAATCCGAGAGAGAGGAGACTTATTTTTAACAGTGACTTTATTGAGTTGGCAACAATCAATGCACATTTTAACGGAACCATCCTTCTTCTTCACAAATAAAACCAGAGCACCCCATGGAGAAATACTACGTATAATAAAGCCTTTGTCTAGTAAATCTTTAAGTTGAGCCTTTAACTCTTTCAATTCGGTTGGATCCATCCGATAAGGAGGAATTGAAATGGGATGTGTATCCGGTAACAAGTAGATACAAAAATCAATTTCCCATTTGGGAGGAATACCGAGAAGATAATTAGTAAAGACCTCCGAAAATACCTTCAACCGGGATAGACTCAATAGGAGGAATTTCGTAGTCTAGATCTTGTACTCTTACTATGTGGTATAAACACCCTTTTAAGATCATTTTGCATTCTTTCAAACAAGAGATGATATGACCTCTAGGAATAGAATTTCCCCCCTTCAACTCTAAAATGGGTTCATTTGGAAAGTTAAGCTTCTCCACCCTCGTTTTTACAATCTATAGAGGCAAAGCAAGCATGCAACCAATCCATACCCAAATGACATCAAAATCAAGCATTACATGTTCTACTAGCTCAACATAAGAAACACTATTAGGCAACATTATAGGACAATTTCTATACACCCTTTTTGCAACAACCGACTCTCCCACTGTGTTAGACACTATAAAAGGTTCATGCAAGATATTGGGTAAAATGCCAATCTTTTTAGCTACTAGAGGGGTAAAAAATGATAAAGTAGCACCGGGATCAAGTAAGGCATATACATCAATAGAGAAGACTTTTGAACATTTGGTCTTCACATGGGGAGAAGTCTCTTGCTCACCCCTAGAGCGGAGAGCATACAAACAGTTCTTCTTTGGATTCTCATTTGAACCACTTGCTTGAGCTTGACCACTACCCTCATCTTGACCCCTCACATTACGGCAATCCCTAACCTTGTGCACACTTTTACCATAACCGAAACAATTATCCGTTCCCTAAAGGTAATCACCATGGTGTTTCTTGCCACACTTTCCACAAGTTGGCTTTTCGGTTGGTAAACTAGTGCCCTTTCCCTTCTTGGGCATAGGGTTAGACACCCTATTCTCCCTAGCCTTAGGGCACTTAAAAGGAAATTGATTAGAAACCCGCTTCATAAACCTAGACTTGTCTTGTATATCAAGCCTTCCCTTTGAAGAAGCTCCATCAATTGGTTTTCCCCTCTTGGCCTCCTTAATGTTTATATTAGCCCTTACCTCTTCTACATGTTGGGAATGAACCATGAGACGAGATATGTTCATATTGTCATGTAGCATAGCTGAATGATACTCCTCTTGCAAATCATCTGACACCCTCGTCACAAAACAACTTATTTCATCTCTAGGATCGGAAACCAAAGAATGAGCATATTTTGACAATTTAGTGAATTTCAAGGATCATTCATGAATACTTATACCTCCTTGGCGAAGGTTGATGAACTCCACCACTTTAGCTTCCCTCTTCTCCCTAGGAAAGAAACGACCAAGAAAAGCCTACTTGAAACACTACCCAAGTCATGGGTCCACCTCCTAAAGGCCTATTGTCCCTCCATTGGACATACCATGCTTGAGCCACATCCTTGAGATGATAGGTGGCTAACTCGGCCTTCCCACTAGAAGACAACCTCATAGCATAAAGGATCTTGTAGATTTCATCGATGAACTCTTGTGGGTCTTCTTCAAAATTGGACCCATAGAAAGTAAGAGGGTTCATCCTAGCTAAATTTCTTAGACGCGAGGCCATGGTAGCAACTTATTGATGAGCTTAGGGAACAACCTCCCGATTAGCTTGGGCCGTCATGGCTTGGGCTTGAGTTGTGGCGGCTTGTGCTTGGATAGTAATGGATTGGGTCATTTGGAAGAGAGAGGACAATATGTTCTCATTCGTCAAAGGAGGAGGACTCGCTGGGGCTTGGTCATCATTCACATCTTCCTCAAGAGGAGGAACTTGATCACCAAGGGGAGGAGCTCCCGCATTGGCAATCTCTTCTTCAAGTCATCGTTCCACATTCATTCGAGTATTCATTTCCTATAATCACAATAATAGGATTAGATGCAAAAACACATAGAGCTAACACATCCAAAGAAACGATATCGGACTTCTAAGAAAGTGAGAGTTTCCTAGGCATCACGTGGTTCCTATCCATAAGTGTTGCGCACTTCACAACTATGAATACGAACCTACATAGACGTGCTTGAGAGAGACATTTACTCAAAGATAATTTAACCTCATGCTCTCATACAATGTTTGTCACTTCCGCGAATAGCCCTTAGACGTAACCGGGATCGTCGTCCTCATTGAGGACTAAGACTAGCCTCTTATCTTACATTTACATTCATAGGTCAAATTTAGCAGAAAATTTAGAAGTTTTCAGTTACATCTACTCGGAGGTTTACATAGACCTCTACATATACATAGTATAGATATATCGAGTATACATAGATAGAACCTTCATATAGGAAGATTACTTAGCCTACTACTTTATAGCGCATGAGTACATAGAAAATATAACATATTCATAATAGTTGTCTCATCTCATAACCATCTACTAAGAGTATATCAAATTGGGCCTAGCCGATACATCAAATCAATAAGACCATATATAGGTCATACAAATGTTTAATACTCAATTGAAAGGAAAGAAAAATAAGAGTCTTAAACTCATAACAACTCCATTAGCTAGATAGTGGATTCTCCCTTGGAAAGCGAGGATCTACCCTACATTGATGAATAAGAGATCCAAACCATCTTCAAGTCGTCTTCAAAAGCACTTCAACGATCGGAACCTAAATTGTTGGGGAAAAGGAAGAAATGGGGTTAGTACACCACTTGTACTATGTATAAGACCATATGCACACATACTTTGAATTCATTCTAAGAAAAGGGACATTTCATAAAGACATGCATTTTACTTTGAAAACACTTATGCAGTATTCAACAAGACCATACCATCCAATGGAACATGTTCATTAAGTCATAAGCATGTCCATCACAAGACCAACAACATCAAAACTAGTCAAGTCAACATACATATACTATAATTGATCACATAGCCAAGTAACTCTATCATCAAGTCATAATAGCAACAAGCATGAATAAAAGTACCTTTTAACATAACCAAAACAAGACACTTACCCATGAATCCCTATCAAGTCGACAAGTACAATGACAAGTAAATCCCCATAACGTTACTCAATCAAGTAACCCAACAAGAATCGTGACTAACATCCTACTTCACATATCATAGAATTTAAAAGTACATAAAATCATACTTTAACCATATAGACCAACACATATTCATAAATCACACTAATCAACATATAGTATCAACAATGTGCAAGTTTATCATATAAATGTCATATAGCATTATAAGCATTTTCATTCATAAGAACATCAAACTTTCTGAAATGTCTTTAATGTCTTTATTAATCATCATAGCTTATTGTAGGACATAGGGTCTAACCCTTGTATAACATCATCATCATCACTGCTCAATATGAATTGAATGAGTATTATCCTTTCATTATAATTCATATAGGTGAGGTTAGCACATTAACATTCTCATATCATTATAAGGCACATTGTTAAATAATTCACCATCCTTATAACATTTATATCTTAAGCTTACACCTCACAAATCATAGTCAATTCAATCTAACATCATACCACCCTATTAATCCTAAAATAAGGCATACTCCAATATAACATCAAGACTTAATCACAATTAACCATTATTTGAAGTAAAGGATACAGATCACAAGACTTACCAAGTATCCTTCATAGTTCATCATCAAGTTCTTACCACAAACCCTCAATTCAAACCAATTTGCATATACATCATCATAAGTCAATAACCATCATGACAACAAGTCTATAAGAATCACTACATAACAATTCAATACTAGATCAAAGATTAAGACAAGATACTTAGGTCAATTCACAACATACTTAATAACAAGAACTAGCATGAATGATTGTAAATAACCCTAATTAATTCATGTTTACTGGAATAACATAATCTAGTATTAATAAAAAAATAACCAATTCAATTGAACTAATACAATCTAATTCATATCAAGATCAAAACCTAGGGGTAAGGGTTAAGGGTAAACATCTACAAATTAGAGCAAACCATGAAGATACATCATAATTAGATTAGAATACATGTTAATATATTCATAATATCCGAAAGAAATCATAAACAATTAAATTCATAACATCAATTTCTTCTTGGATGAAAATCCACTTGAAAACACAATTTTTAGAAATCAATTTAACGGAACCCTTTGAGGAAAGAGGTCACAAAGGTAAATTAGATCCCATACCTTGTTAATTGATGATGATTTATCGAGAAACCTTTGTATTTGCATCCCTAAAACCCTCCCCTAGCGTGGTCTTCAATAGAGTCTTCACTAGAAAGAGAAAGAAGAGAGAAGGAAGAGAGTTTTGTTTTTGAGAGTTGAGATTAGTCTAATTGGGTTGGGGTCATTATATGGGGGTTAATTATCTTAATTAGACTTCGATTAACCCCCGAATAATGTAATAACCCCTTAATTAACTAATTTAAGTTACTTAAAAACGTGCAAAAAATTGGATCCCTCACAGAGGAGACCCTGATCAACAGTCTGTTTGTGAGTCGACGGCCCTTGCCCCCTTCCGTGTTGCTCATCCGTCGATGAGTTAAAAGACTGGTCCAAATGGAACATTACCCAAAACTCCTAAGTGTTGGTGGATGGATTGAATCGATGCCCCGTCGATCCACACACGTTTCGTCAATGGCATTACTTGGGTGCACACTGCCCAGGCAGTCTTTGACCCCAAAAATGAAAGGGTCCTCCTCAAGGGCCCTTCGTTGGTTCTCGGGGAGTCTTCCCTGGACGTTTCGACCATGGATAAACTTAAAAACATTTTAGACACCCTTCCACCAAATTTCATGAATTTCTTACTCCTAAAACTAGTCAAATAGGCTAAGGTAAGCTAGTACCTCTTTAAACTAGTTTGCAGACGTCATGGACATTCTTGGATGTTTTAGTTACTAGACTTCCTAAATGACTTATATTCTTTAAAATGGACCTTAAAAAAGAATCTAAACCTTAGTACAATTATGTTAGGCTCTAGAAAACGTCTTGGATTATCAAAGTTTTACACATGTTCACTGTCGGAGATTCAGCTCCTTTTGTGTAAACACATATTGAAGACTTTTATGGACAGTAAACACATAAACATGCAAACCTTACATGTAATATATCCATATTTTCAAGGCAAAAACTACAGCAACTAACTCAAGTTTATGAGTTGGATAATTCCTCTCATGTGCTTTGAGTTGCATAGAAGCATAAACTATCACCTTACCATGTTGAATAAGGACACATTCCAAGCCCACTTAGGAAGAATCACAATACACTACAAAAACATCATTACCCTCCGTTAAAGTCAACACCATTTTGGAGGTAAGTTTATCTTTCAACTCTTGAAAACCTTTTTCACAAGCTTCCGACCACTCCAACTTAACCTTGTTTTGTGTCAAGGCTATTAAACGCGAAGCAATGGATAAAAATCCATAAACAAACCTTCTATATACCCGATTAGACCCAAAGAACTCCTTATGTCAGTGGGAGTCGAAGGTCTAGCCAAATTTCTGACCACATCCATCTTCTTCGGATCAACCTCTACACCCTCACCTTAGATAATATGGCCAAGAAAATCAACCGACCTTAACCATAATTTACACTTTCTAAATTTAGCATAAAGTTAGTGTTCCTTGAGGACTTGAAAGACTAACCTCAAGTGACTCTCATGCTCATTTAATTCTGGGAGTATATGAAAATATCATCAATGAACACAATCACATTTAAGTTGAGGTAATCTCGGAAAACGCTGTTCATTATATCCATATATGTCGCGTGGGCATTCGTTAACCCAAAAGACATCATTTGGAGTTCATAGTGACAAAATCTAGTTTGGAAAGTTATTTTGGGAACATCTTTACCTCTCATTCTAAGTTGGTGATATCCCGACCTTAAGTCAATCTTGGAAAAGTAGCTAGAACCTTGGATTTGATCAAATAGATCATCAATCCGAGGGAGAGGATATTTGTTCTTTATGGTAAATTTAATAAGGGGCGATAATCAATGCACATTCTAAAAGGACCCATCCTTATTCTTCACAAACTAGACGGGAGCACCCCGTGGATAAATAGCAGGT
Organism: Solanum pennellii; assembly: GCF_001406875.1. Taxonomy (NCBI): domain Eukaryota; kingdom Viridiplantae; phylum Streptophyta; class Magnoliopsida; order Solanales; family Solanaceae; genus Solanum; species Solanum pennellii. The sequence goes on from NC_028645.1 coordinate 29,479,333, forward strand.
CGAATGAAACCCTTTTCTAGTAAATCTTTGAGTTGGAGCTTCAACTCTTTCAATTCAGCCGGACCCATCGTATATGGAGGAATTGAAATGGGATTCGTATCCAGTAACAAGTCAATGTCGAAGTCAATTTCCCGTTAGGGAGGAATGCCTGGAAGGTCATTAGGAAAAACCTCAGGGTAATCCCTTACTACGGGGACTTACTCAGTTGAAGGAGTTTCACATTCTAGGTCCTTAACACTCACTAAATGATATACACAATCCTTGGCTATCATCTTTCAAACCTTCAAATTGGAAATGATTTGACCCCTTAGATAGAATTTACCCTTTTCAATTCTAAAATGGGCTCATTTGGGAATTGAAACTTCACTACCCTTGTTCTACAATCTATGGAAGCAAATCATGCATTAAGCCAATCCATACCCAAGATTATATCAAAATCAAACATGTCAAGTTCTACAAAATCAACAAGAGTAACTCTATTGTGTAGCACTATAGGAAATTTCCTATAGACTCTTTTTGCAACCACAAAGTCATACTTGGGTTTACAAACAGAAAAGGGTTCAATAAAAACATCAAGACGTACATCAAACTTCCTAGATACCAAAGGTGTAACAAAAGAAGGGTAGCACCTAAATCAACAAAAGCCATAGAAAACTTGTAACATACCCGTTACAACATCAGGATAGTTCTCTTCTTCACACCTAGCCCTGAGCACATATAAACGGTTCCTTTTTTCAGCTTCAGAGCTACGACCTCTTGATTGAGCTTGGCATTTCCCTTTCCTTGACTTTTCACATTAGGATAATCTTTCACAATATGGACACCTTTGCCAAAACCATAGAAACTATTAGTTCCAACAAGGCATTCACCCACATGCTTCTTACCACACATACAAAAAGTTGGTCTTTCTCTTGGTGGATCAACATTTCTCCCCTTTTAAGGTTTAGGATTAGACACCCTATCAATGCGACTGGACACATCTGAATGAACCTGGTTTGAAAACCTCTTCTTGAACTTAGTCTTGTATTGAATGTCAAGACTACTCTTGGAAGAACCACTTTAAAAAGGTCTTTCCTTCTTAGATTCCCTATTCCTGTTCCTTAAACGATTCTCCTCTACTTGTTGAGCATGAACCATCAACCTAGAAAGATCATGTAACCCTCCGAAAAGTCAAGACCTAATCTAGAGCCTCACAAGTTTATTTAATGTTGGTTATACTTTTTTAAGACTTAAAATAATTTTTATAAGTCATCCGAGAAGTTTAAGAGTCAAGGCATCAAGAAACGTCCATGACGTTCGGAAGCTAGTCTAAATTGAACTAGTTGACGTCGCTAATTTTTGTTACAGTATCAGAGGGTCAAATGAAGTCTAAAACTTGTAAAAAGACTTTTTATAGGTATAGTTTAATATAGAGGGTCTAAACGTCCAGTAACGACGCCCCAGGAACAACCTGAAGGGTTCTTGAGGAGGACCACAATATGGGTGGGAAGGCTACCAAAGCATCCTGCGTGAGTCAAGGTCAAAAGGGCTGCTCGGCGACACGCAGCCCACACAGACGTTACTTCCTCAAGTCATTTTTCAAAAATAAAAATGTCTGTTGTCCTCGCGATGCATAGCCACTTCCCATATTTGTAAAAATGGTATTTTAGTCATTTTGACTTAAGAAAAAAACCTATTTATGTGAGGGGTGTTTTGGGTAATTAATGGGGTGAATATATATTGACATCGGATCAAATTTATGCTATTTTAACTAACTCCAAACATAATTCCCAAAACAAACCCAAAAGCTCTCATATCTCTCTCTTTAATTTCTCCATTGAAGGTGGAAAAAAGCTTGGAGAAGAATGTAAATTTCGCTATGATTTGACTTCAATTTCATGGATTAATCTTCATTAAGGTATGATTTCTTCACTCGTGGGATTCTTTTCCCCAAGAGGTCCTTTTAAAATTGATTTCTAAAATATCCAATTCCATGGGTTTTCACATTCTAATGGTTTTCTTCTAAACATCAAATTGATGATAAATTGTGATTTCCTATGACTAGTTAAGTGTAGATTGTTATTTATTTGATGTTAATTTACCCCAAATTTCCCAAATCTTTGATATTAGTTATGAATTGATGGAATTAGAAGAATGTATTAATGGTTAGATTGGTTTTATCTATTCTAATGTATTTATGGATTATTTAGGGTGATGTGCAGGTAAGATTGGATCTAATTCTTGAATAATTCATATTTTTGGTGATGATGTAATTGACCTAGTTCTTGTGTTAATTACTATTGATTGATGTTACTACACCTATTATTGGATGTAATTAGTTGGTTGATAGTAAGACCATGATGATGGATTTTGAAGGAGATTTGGTAAGTCTTCATGATCCTAACCTTTACATCAATTATGATGGCTTGTGATTGATGATGTAGTTCAATTGATGCATGTCTTGTGAATAGCCTATGTAGGTGTTGGTATGATGTTGAATTGAAATTTCTTTACTATGTGATGTGAGATTATGTTTATGATGAAATGATATAATGTTGGTTATGAATTGCCTATGTGCCTTGTTATGACGTGATGATGATGAATGCTAATATGACATATCAGGGTTGCCATGAAAGGATATTCTGATGCAATTTCTATTGAGATAATTATGATGATATATAAATGGATATAATCTTATGACCTAAACAAAGTTATGATTGTTAATGAAAGACATTTCAAAAGGGAGTTAGCTTAGCACCGAGTGAACTTGACAATGAGAGGTGTTGGCTTCCCGTAGAGGAAGATTCACCATATAGTTCCACATGAGGTGTTGACTCCCCTATGAGGGACACTCACCCTGTGGATTTTTATGACATTACTCTCCAATTCTAGTTGGGATGTAGGGGGTTCATACATATCTCCTAGTTCCATAACCATGTTGCCACCATAGGAAGACTAGCTAGTGGATCCACCTAGAAAGCTAAATTTATGTTTGGTTATATATTGGCCGGTAGACCACCTTCCATCAGTGTAAGGTTTTACAACACGGATTCCGACTTAGATCTTGTGATCTATGTCGGTTAAGGCAATTGTTCCCGAAAGTTAAATGAGGTAATGAAGTAAACACTAAGTAGGGTGACTGAAGAGGTTTAACTTAGCCTAGGTAGGGGTATGAGACTCTACCTATGCCTTGCACTAGTTTGCCTTGAGGGAAGCCTGAGGAGGTTGTTCTTATGTTCTATAGTGTATATGTTATGCATATGTTGACCCTACATGTTGATGATCTTATATGATGTTAGTTACTTTATAGACATGCTATTTATTTATATTTCTAAGTATAATGATGACTACTATTCATGCTATACTATGTTGAGTTAGACATTGTTTATGATCCTTTGTTTGGTTTACATGATTGAGTAAGGTTATGGGGATTTACTTAGTCATTGTACTTGTAGGCTAAATGGTGGGTTATGAGTAAGGGTCATGCTTATGTTATGATGTTATGAACTCTTTTACATGATGAATTGACTATTTCTTGTTAATGTCGTCTTGTGTTCTATATGGTTTGACTTACTGATTATGTGAATATTGTCTGATATGGGTTCATGGATGTTCATAAGGCTTTTCAAGGTAAATTAGCATGTTTTGAACAAATGTCATCTTTATCATGATTAAAAATGTTTTGTGTGAAGATACTCATATTTATTACAAGTGTGTACTACCCCATATTTTAAGTTCACTACAAATGTAGGATCCGGCCGTTGATCTTATAGAAGGACTTTGAAGATGACTTGGATATTTCCGAAGTGTTCGGTAGATTCCCACCTTCCGAGGACGATGCCACTATCTTGCTATTGAATATTGTTTACTATTAAAGACAATTTAGTTCATTCTCTTTCTTTGTTGACTTTGTATATGCCTATATGAGGCCTTTATTGAAATGAAGTATGGGTTTAACCCATGATATTGTACGAGACTTAGATAGCTTAATATGAGATGTATTTTAGACTTCGTATGAATCTATATTGCTATATTATGTAAGTGAAATAAAAGTATATGCCTATGTAATGCTTCCTCTATGAGGATTCTATGTATACTCGCAAATTACATACTATGTGTAAGTTAGAGGTCTAAGTAATCCTCAATGTTGAAGTAGTTAAAAAGTTTTAAATTTTTCGCTAATTTAACCTATTAAATGTAATTACTAATGCTAAGAGGCTAGTCTTAGTCCTCTTTGAGGAGACGACGTCAGTTACGTCTAGGGGTAGCTCCCCGGATGTGACAGATCCATATTTTCATGAAGCATAGCTTCACGACATTCTTCTTCCATATCTTCGGACAAGCCCGTTACATAACATCTCATTTCATCCCTAGAATTTCAAACCAAATAGGAAGCATAGTTGGACAGCTTAATGAACTTTAAGGAATATTCCTTAACACTTATACCTCCTTGACGAAGGTTGATGAACTCCTGTACCTTATCTTCCCTTTGTTCCATTGGAACTAATCTGTCAAGAAAATTCTTTTTGAAGCCCAAGGCACGGGACCACCTCCTAAAGCCCTACTATCCTTCCACTGATTGTACCATGTCTGAGCCAACTTCTTGAGTTGATAGGTAGCAAGCTCAACCTTTTCAGTAGTACTCATCCCCATGGCAAACAAGATCTTATAGACATCATCAAGGAAATATTGGGGGTCTTCATCAACTTTTGATCCAAGGAAAATAGGAATATTCATCCTTATGAAATCCCACAAACGGCTAGACATTGTACTAGCATGTTAGTTTGCTCAAAAAGAAACCTCCCGGTTAGCTTGTCCTGTTATGTCTTGAGATTGAGTGGTGATGGCTTGGTCTATTTTGAACAAGTTTGCCCTCAACTCACCATCCGTCATGGCCGGAGGATTATCTAGAACTTGTTCATTTACAACAGTTTAAATTGTGGAGGAACTCGATTTCCTTGGGGAGTAGATCCCGCATTTGCAATCTCTTCTCCTACTCTACTCGTGGTTGTCCTTCTTGTGTACATCGCCTATGACCACAAGAAAGGGATTAGATGCTAAAAGACACATATTTTAAAAACTATAGAGGCACGACGTAAGATTTCCAACAAAAGAGAATTTTCCTAATCATCATATAGCCTCTCATCCGTGATTGGGGCGCGCTTCACAACCATGAACAAGACGCTATGAAATATTGTTTTAGTGAGACATTAACCCTATGTTTTTTAACCTCATGCTCTAATACAAAGTTTTTCACATCCGGAGAGCACCCCTAGATGCGAGCGATGTCGTCGTCCTCTTGGAGGACTCAGAAAAAGCCCTTAGCATTCTTCATAACCTATCATCAGTAAAAAAAAACAGAAAAATTAAAAACTTTTATTACTATGTGAAGAATATTAAGACTTCATACATAATTATCATGAAAACATACCTAGAAATATTCTAAAAGTTGTCTCATATAAAAACCATCTAAAGAGTACGAATCTAGACTTAGCCAACAAAAGTCAATATACCATTATAGGCCTTAGTACAAAAGAATCCAAAAAATGTAAACGGAATGAAAACTACTAAAGTCATCATAAGCTAGAGTAAGAAAAGTTAGCATCCCCGAACATGAGGACCTACCAACACTTGGATAAAGAGTTCCAAGCGACCTCTTAATCTTCAATGGCCAGACCCTACATTTATAGAAAAGTTAAGGATTCCATCAACATAAAGCATGATCATAATCAAAAACATATTATCATAGGGTCATGTTAACATTTCATATTAAATATATCATATAAACATAACATATAAAACGAACACCAATGATCCCATCCCCAACCTACAAGTGCAATGGTCATGTGAAGCCTCATAACCCCCCACAACCAAGTATTTAAAATAGCAGATCATAAGTAAAGATTTGTTTCATATAACTTATAACGTAAGTAGTCATCACCTTATAAAGCAATATAGACCAATAACATATAAATTAACGTAACCAACTTCATATAATAGTAACAACATATATCATAAGCATCATATGTTTCATGTTATAATATTACATAAGAACAATATCCTAGGATTTCCCTTAGAGTCAACTTGTGCAATGTCTAGTTAGAGTCACATACCCCTTCCTATACTAAGTAGACTCTTCAAGTCACCCTAGTCAACGTCCATTTACTTGTCTTTCATTTTACTTGAGGGAACATTTACCTTAACTGACATTAGACCATGTGAGCTAAACATGGAATCCGGTGTCATAAAACCCTACACCAAAAGAAGGTGGTCTACCGGCCAAAGTAGAACCAAACATGACATAGCTTTCTAGGTGGATCCACTAGATAGTATCCTGTGGTGGCAACATAGTTCAAGAACTAGGAGATTTATTAGAGACCCATAATTCCACATTTCATGGCATCCTCTATCTCATGAGAGTCATTGTGAACCAACTTTCCAACTAGGGAAGGGACACCTCTCATATCTATTTCACTCGGTGCTAAGATAAAGCCCCTTTTTATTAACCTTTAAGTCATCATTTATTCAGAAATCTTATCATAAGTCATAGGAGATTAACTCCTTATATAAATATGATCATAAGCTCTTTAAGATTAGATGAGAATTTCATTTCATTGTAACCCTTCATTCGTGATATTAACATATTATAAATCATCTTATGTAAATCATACAAGAGAATATCATAAACTTGCATTATCGTATTCTTATCATGATCTCACTGTAACACTTCAAAAATCCAAGATGTGTCTTAATGCCTAACATAAGTGTCATAAGGTCTAGACACTGTTTGAAGACCTATTTTAGTTTTTATAAGTCATTTAGGAAGTTTAGAAATCAAAATGTCAAAGAACGTCCATGACGTTCGTAAACTAGTTCTTGGATGTACTAGCATGCCTTAGCCTATTTGACTAGCTTTTAGGAGTCGAAAATCCATGAAAATTGGTGAAAGGGTGGATAGCATCTTTTCAAGTAAATTCATGGTTGAAACGTTCAGGTAAGACTCCCAAACTACTAACCAAGGGCCCTTGAGGAGGACTATTGCACGTTGGTGTCAACACTGCAGTGTGTAACAACGAGATGCAACGGACGATCCGTGTGTGCATTGACGTGGCGTTGTTTCCAACCATCGATCAAAATTTATCAAATTCCTTTAAGAGCCCCAAATTTATAGTATGTTATAAGAATGGTGGATGTGCAGCATGGAAGGGCATAGTGACCATCGACTCATAGATAGACCGTAGATCGGGGTCTCGTCTGTGAGGGTCCATTTTTCTGCACGTTTTTAATTTGTTCTTATCTAATTATTTAAAGGGTTCGGTTATTAGTTAGGGATTAATTGAAGACTAATTAACTTAATTAACCCCCCATATAAAGACCTCAACCCCATTAGTCTAATTACAACTCTCAAAACAAAACTTTCTTCATTCTCTCTTCTTTCTCTCTCTTTTGGAAGACACCATTGAAGACTAGTTAGGGGATGAATTTGGGGGCTGTCAAGGGACTATTTCACAATGAAATCTTAATAAAACATTGAGGTATGGGATCTAATTCACCTTTGAGACCTCTTTCTTCAAAGGGTTCCTTCAAAGTATTCTCAAAACTTGAGTTTTCATTTGGGTCTTTCTCAATCTCAAAAATTAAGTTGTGAATTGGGTTGTTTATGTGTATATTGGATAATATGAATTGATTAACATGTATTCTAACCAAATAATGAAATATCTTTATGGTTTGGTCTAGTTTGTAGAAAATGACCCTTGACCCTTAACCATAGGTTTGATTTTGATATAAATTAGGTTGTATTTGGTTCAATTAATTTGGTATTGATTGTATTACCATTATATGATGTTATTACATTAATTATGAACCAAATATGAGTGAATTATAGTCTTTCATGCTGATTCATGAAAACATGATCGAGGTTAGGAAGTGAATTAACCTAAGTATCTTGTCTTAAGTTATGATCTAGTATTTAATTATGATGTAGTAATTCTTCTAGTCTTTTTATCATGTTTATTATTCATATATGATGATTTATACCCAAATTGAGTTGAATTTAGGGTTTATGGTAAGACATTGATGATGTACTATGAAGGAGACTTGGTAATTCTTATGATCTCTATCCTTTTATGACGAAGCAAAAGGCCAAGGAGCTGGGCCTAAATTATGTTGCCAGCACCACCAAACTGAAGACCGTCAATGCCACTCCAACTACAGTCCGTGGCTTGGCGCCTAAAGTTCCAATCGAGTTAGGTTTTACAAATTGGGTTGAATTTAGGGTTTTTGGTAAGACATTGATGATGTACTATGAAGGAGACTTGGTAACTCTTATGATCTCTATCCTTTACTTCAAATTATGGTTGATTGTGATTAAGTCATAATATTGTATTGGAGTATGCCTTGTATTAAGATTCATAGGGTGTTATGATGTTGAATAGAAATGTCTTGATTATGATTGTGAGGGGTTGGCTTAAGATGTAAATGTTATAAGGAGGGTGAATGATTTACAAATGTGCCTTATCATGATATGAAATGTTAATCTGCTAACCTCACCTATATGAATTGTAATGAAAAGTCTTGTACTCATGCATTTTTTTTTGAGCTATGATGATGATGATTTTATAGAAGGGTTATTGTGCATTTAAAGAATATTATTACAAAGCTAAATACAATTTAGACGAAGCAAAAGAAATAAG
>NC_028645.1:29498004-29524028 GCF_001406875.1 Solanum pennellii
GAAAGGTCATTATGTATGTGTATATAAGAGGCATTTGCCTTCATAAATAAAACATCAGTCTTCGACTACTCTCTTCTCTCTACAATTATTCCTCTTTAACGCTTCCACCCAAAATTGGTATACGAACATTGTAAATCATTATGAAGGAACCTTTTGGGGAAAATAGTCCCAAGAGTGAAGAGTCCCCATACTGTAACGACCCTAATAATTAAATAGGTTGAACTACAGCTTCAGTTGTTCTTCATGGGATGTTAACTAGATTAATTAAAGTGTATATCAGTTTTTAAGCCAGTCCGGTTGAGTTAGAAGTCAAACGTCAAGGAACGACCAAGACATTCGACGACTAGTCCCTTATGTGCTTGCATGTGTTCTAGTGTGAAATTTCATGTTTCATGATTTGTTTAGTGTATAATTTGGTAGAGAGGTTCCTAAGAACTATATGTGAATCTTTAGGGGTTTAATTTCCTAGTATGACTCAACTTAGGACCCATGAGGTGCCCTAGAAGAGGACCCCAACTCAAAGGCAGAAACTGTCAGGCAGTGTCAAAGGACGGCCCCAAGGGAAGGCCAGTAGTTCAATCGACGGCTCGTCGACCTTGGGCGTCAAATAAGCCTGCATGGTCTGCAAGACCCGAAGGTTTTGAAGATTCAGACCCTAACAACATACCACTTTTGACATGGGGTTGGTCTCACGACCTGAAAGTATCCCTAGAATATAGGGTAACCCTTAGGTCGGACAATGCGTACTTGACACTTCGGGGTTTTGTACTAGCCTAGTAGCTATCATTCATCGCAAAAGAGATGAAAATTAGTGACAAATTAAAACTTTTCACGACATTTATAATAAAAAGGAAATATCTTTTATAAATACTAAAGAGTAGTCTCTTCACCACAAGCTAACTTAAAGACACGACATAAATATCTTAGGTGCAAGACCCTTTACATTGAAAAAAATACATAATAAGTCTTAATAGTATAAACTAAACAAATATAAATATGCCGTCGAATATATGAGGCTATACTTAATCTTGAGAGAGTCCATTCCAAATCTTGTCTTCTAGACTTATCCTTGCTTCCAATCTATACTTATAGAGTATTGAAAATTATGGGGTTAGTACAGAGATTTTACTTAGTATGGCATATGCAAGAAAATGTAAAAAGGGAGGTTTTAGAAGAAATAAGCTTTCATGCCAAAGAAGTAAAACCTTCATGAATATAGAATTAATATAGTATTAGAATCATCATTTAGGACATAATAAAAGATGTCCACAATTTTAGAACAAGGGAGTCACTTTAAAGTGAACTCCAAAAAACATTACAGTGAAACCCAGTTTCCATTGAACCCATTCATACCACAAAATAGAGAACTCATTTCCTTTGAGGTTTACCAAACCAAGTTATCCTAAGACTCACTAAGGTAATACATAAAGGAACCACTCATATACCCTCTTCAATACACACCTAAGTGATCCTTAAGACTACCAACCATAGGCTTACCTTGCACGAGAGACAAGTCCACACTCTAAACTAGACAATAGAAGAACATTCATGCATTAAGTATATCACATAAGTGCCCTTCTCCAATGGGACTTGTAAGTTACACTAAGTTCAATGTGAGAATAGCATCCCATACTACTACTCCCACTTGGTGTTCTTTGAGGATTCCCTTGGATCTAGCAAAGTACATTCATCATTCATAACTTCATCATATAAAACTTAAATTTAACTTGCTTTCTTATACATTAGACATAAAGTCACATAACTCATTTCATTACATAACAACACACTCATACACTAAAGATAAAAATACACCAAGACTCCCCTTTCGAGTCTCTACTTTTGCAATAAATATATAATGTCCCATACCACCACCTACCCTAAGTAGCACACTATTTAATACTCTTAGTTCATTACATTCTTTTGTGGGGGATAGCTTTAATCGACATAGACCATGAGAGATAAATATGGAATCCCGATATTACCCCTATCGGATGAGGGATCCCTATTTGCCTAGGGTAGGGTCATTCTTTTAGCTTTAACATGGCTTCTCCAATAGCTACACTTATGCGGGTGCATAGTTAAGGGATAAGAAGATTGCTACTAAGTAACTCACTCTCTACTAACGAGGAGTACTCATCTCAAGAGGTAGATTGGTATTTCATATCTCAACTCATGAAGTGTAACCACTCCTTCTTCATATCCTCTCGATGCTAAGAATAAATCCCCCACGTAGTCTTACACATTCAATTCTATAGGTTAAGGGATAGATAAATAGTACAACATCTCAACTCATGAAGGGTGCTTATCCCTAAAGGCTACATTGGACACCATATCTCAACTCGCGAAGGGTATCCAACCTAACAAATACCTTTGAAAGCTCTTGGGAAATAGTGAGGTTGCTACTAAACACGTCATTTCAACTCACGAATAGTGTTCACCCAAAACTCCCCTTTTCATTCATATTCTTTATTTTCATTCATTCATTAATTGAAAGTGTGACTGTGTGTACATGTGAGCACACCTTTCACATAATCACCATGTTCACAAAATTGACTTCTAAACATGCTCTCATCTTCATTCATCATATTACACAATTTTATATGCTTCACATAAACACTTCACATAAACATATAGTTCACTTCCACATAATCTCTAGCTTACTTCAAATAACAAGCATCATAATGCACATCAACAAGATCAACATCATTTTCATCTTACATCACATAATATGCCTTCATGTCCTTATCAAAAATAAATATGTAAATCACATTCATATACTTTAAGTTAACACCACCACCAATGGTTGACCATACCACTCTAGAGCATTTAATAATAAGACCTAAACAATGTAACCAACTTACCATTCATCCTAGCTTCCAACACCTATTCATAATTTATCTAGCAATTCATCATAAAATAGCCCTTAGGGAAGTAGATAAACTTTATTTTAACCATCAAGAAAGCATAACTCTTACATTTACTAATCGTGCTTATTGAACCCATTTTAAAAGTCAAAAGTTGATTAAGAGAATAGAAATATTTTCATTGGGGTTTTACATTTAAGTAACAACTTAATACTAAGAACAACTCATTTTAATCATTAAAACGTTTTCATACAAAAACCAATACATAGAGTCAAGGAATAATGAAGTTTGAAGTTTAAAACCCTTTTTGAAATCATTTAAAGTGGCTCCTTGAATGAAAGCTAGTTCAAGTATTACCACCATACCTCAATGAGAAGAAACCCACTATTTTTTTTATGAAGAAGTCGACCACAACAACCCTTCCAAGCCCTTCCTTGAGTTGAAGATTCTATGGGGTTTCGAGAGAGTCTTCCTTGAGGGAGGGGTCTTGGATTTTTTATAATGAAGTCTAAAATTAGGTCTTAGTATTTGAAACCTCTTAATATACCTAAAAGACCCTAAAATTTTCATCTATGGTTCATAAAAGATTTTGGGTGAATTTACCAAACACCCCAAGCCTTGGAAGAAAAATTGACAACTTTTCCTGGCCAACCTACACCCCCTTAATGACAGGCCGTTGCCCAGTCGACGCCCCTTAGATGGGGTCCGCCAAAATGGGTTGAGCCTCCCTATTGATCTATCCGTGCATACCTTTTAGGGACAATAGAAGCCCAAGGTCAACGGGCCCTCGTTTGACCAACGGTCCATCCCTTGAGGACGTCGTTTGTCTGTCCTTGGCAGCATCTTTCCAAAGGGATGGGGTTCTCTTCTAAGGCCCCTCGTGGATCCTAGGTAGAGTTGAACTCAGAAGTTAAACCCGTAAACATGGTCGTATAGGTATTAGAAACATCCCGCATCAATTTCAATTAAAACGAACACGTAAAACTCACTAAAACACATGAGGACACACAAGCAATTTCTAAGGCATATCTTCCAAAAGTCATGAATGTTCTTGGATGTTTGACCTCCAAACGTCACCAAACTTCATACACTGCATAAGGAAATTATTATAAACCCTTTAAGAATTTTGATACCTCAACACATATATGCTTGACTATAATTTCACTTAGTTCATTGTAGGGTGTTACATTCTCCCCCACTTGGAAAAACATAAGTTCTCGAAAGACTCAATTAGAAGCATATAACACATCACATGATGATCAAAACATTCATGGTCAACGCATAAAACTTACAAGGAACACCAACTACAAATTTACAAGCATTTTGCTAGGCAACACAAAAACCTATTAGAAATAATTTCTACACTTCAAGACTCATTCTCATTCTTCATTTATGGAGGAACTTCGTTCTCCAACAATAAATGTAACATCCCAAGACCACACCCTAGAAGATATGACACTCTCAGAGTGCAAAAGGCATACTTGACCTCTTGGAAGTCTTGTACAAGCCCTTCAATGTCATAAATCACATATAAACATATGAAAAGTAGTGCGGAACATAAAACGTCTTTTATATTAAAAATTTTAGAAATGCTAATTCTCAACATATATCATTCTTGAACTCAAGAATACTTGGGTCACGGCTCATATAATACTAATATAGAAATACTTAGTATATTACAACATTATGAAATAAAAGGCATATATGCCCTCGAGTCAAGTGAGGACATACTTCAACTTTGCATGAACGACTCTAGAATCCAATACATCCTTCACGATCATTATCACCTTCCACCTACATCTTTAGATATAACAAAATGTATGGAATTAGTAAAAACACTTCTACCAAGTATAACTTAATGCATAAAATCATGAAAACGGGCATTTAATATAAATATTCTTTTTTTCATTAAAACATCATATCATAAGTATATTAAAAACATTTAACACCTTGGAAGCACATAATATAATACTTAAGCAATTTATCACGTTTTTAGAAACATTATAGTTAACTCACAATTTTTAGCGTGAACTATTTTTCCTACTACAGTGAACTCACTTTGCATGCAACATTCTCACTAAAAGATATCCTAAGACTAACTTAAGTTAAAACAAAGAGAGATTGACCATACACCCTCTCTAGGCTAACCTAAATGATCCTTAAGACCACCTATAATGAGATAAACACACTTACAATACACCAAACCCATACACATGAGATCCTTCAACAAACGGTGATTCTAAGGTTCACTTGAGTGAGTTGTGAAGCGACCGCCCATACAATCTCTTCACAAAAACTTAAGAGATCCTTTAGAAAACCTAATATAGAATAATTCTCACTTAATCTAACCACATACATATAATATGACATTGTCCTCCCAAAGGATATCAAAAGACGTAAGTAAATCAAGATGATAAGTTCCATGCTTGACCTTTCTAGGATCACCTATATAATGCTTAAAACTACCTAAGTTTGGATCATGTCTATTTAATCAACAAACTTTCCAGACTAGAGTCACTCTAAAGACATATCTAGGTATATACGAAGTCACTATTCCTATGCCCCCTTCACACCTTAAGTAGAAAACCCTTTACTACTCTGGATAAGTACTTATTCATTTAACATGCTTTCTTAACTTAAGTCATTATGGTCATTAGTTAATTTCAGAGACATTTATCACATAAAGATATTCAAGTAATGGTTTTGGAGAAGACCTAGGTACTATCACTAACACATTCAAAGCCTATTGTGCAATGTCTAAATAATGTCACATACAACCACCTAAACTTCATAGAACTTCTCTAATGCTAATAGGTATACCTATTATGAGAACAGGCAATAACCGACATAGACCATGGTAGAGAAGCATAGAATTTGGACATGTAACCTACTCCGATGGAGGGTGTTCTACTTGCCAATGGTAGAACTTGGACACATCCCATGTAGGCACATATTCCCTAATATGAAGGGTTTTCCTTGCACTCTAGACTCATCCTTTAACTATAGCTACTTCCCTTACCATACTCGCTCGATCTAGCCTTTGTTATCATAGAGTAATTGACATTAAATATTACATGAAGAGGTTCCATATCTAGTTCATAACAAAATCACATTTTGTCACGACCGGGGAGCAACCCCTAGAAGTAACTTGGCATACTTTACCACTCGGAGGTATTATACAAGACCATAGTTATCATACATCTCATTGACATAGTAAATTTAGCAGATAATTTAAAAACATTGTATAGCACCTCATATGCTAGAAAATTTACATCATATACATATAAAATATAAGTCATAATACATATATATACTCTAAGTACCTTTGCCATCTAAGACTCAATAACTTTATAGTACATTAAGGATAAGGCCCTTATGACATAATACAAAACTATGCTTTACTACATAGACTCTACAATAAGTACACATGAGGACATCCTTGGACTTAAGGATTCCTTTCCTTGATCTTGGAAAATCCCCTATCAAGCTCCTGAATCATACACCTCCTTTAAGCATTCCATTAACTATACTTTGTGTAAAAAAATAGAGAAGAATGGGATTAGCACAAGAATGTACTAAGTATGGCAACCATGCAAAAACATGCATTTAAAAAGGGACATTTTCTTTGAATCATACTTCATTCCATTTTGAGTAAATCATCATAAAACCTTTATCAATAGCATATATGTCATTTTCATACTTCATAGAAATACAATCAATGGCTAAACACATACCATCATAGAAGTATAACACCACATAGACAAGTTAATTTAAGACCTTCATCATATAGTCAACAAGAGCAACATCATGCATAAAGACTCATATCATTCGCATCTTCATAAAAAGTAGACAAATACTACAATGTCGTGAGTAAGGAACACATACATAGTGAAATGCATTAGAACACCTTCCTAGAACTGCCTAAGGAGCTACTTGTGCAATGTCTAGATTGGTTCATTACTTCCACCTATCCTAAGTAACCTCCCTTAAGTCATTCTATTTAGGTTCCTAGTCATTTAACTTCCATTGTCCATTTTACTTTAGGGAAACTATAACCTTAACCGACATAGACCATTTGGTGCTAAACATGGAATCAGGTGTCATAGAACCCCACGCGATAAAGGGTGGTCTAGTGGCCAAAGTAGGACCAAATGTGACATAGCTTTCTAGGTGGAATCCACTAGCTAGTATCCTATGGTTGCAACATAGTTATGGAACTTGGAGGTACATGTGAAAACCCTCTTTATGCCAAGATTAGGCATTGTAGTTATTCACTTATGGAAACCCTATTTATGCCCATTGAGGCATTGTGGTTATCAACCTCATGAGAATTATGGTGACCTACCTTCCTACCATAGGATGGGACACACACTCATAATCAAGTTCACTCGGCGCTAAGTTCCCTTCATTGAAAAGCATTATTATATTTTTGATTTATAAATCATAGGTTTAGGAGAGTCATTCCATCATATGCTTAACTCACAGGTCATAGATGGAAGTTCATAAACCTAAATAATGTAAAGAATCCATTCACATGAACATACCATATGTAAAACATCATCTAGTTTAGGGTAAATATGAATACACCATTCGAGCCCCTCTCTTGACAATATCTTCATACATGTGTGTCTGTGTATACATATAGGTGAGCAAACCTTTCACATAACACATTAAGTCACACAAGTTCATACACAATGCATGAGTCTATAGGCATAACTATATGACCAATCCTTTCATATATACCCACTAAGAAACTATGCACATTCATACTTCATCCTTTCATACACATCATGTTCATAACATGTTCATATATTCATCTTTCATATAAATAGAAATCAAACATAGGAACTATCGCTATGAAAATACACATGTGCAATGTATAGTAAAGGTCCCATACCCTTGCCCATACTAGTAACCTATCAAGTCATCCTACCAAGGAATACATGACGTACTTCACATACATATACTTTACATGCATAGTAGTAGACATTAGTGAATATGATAACTACCTTTCATTTAGAAACAATGACCTATACTACTTGTAACATGCATGTAAGTGAGTGTGTGTGTATATTTGACAACATGATCACATAATGGCTATCAATTATTTATTGAGGCATCCACCCTCTTAAACCACATCATACTTCCATGAACATACCACACAACACATAATAGAATAAAAGTCAAGAAAATATAAACATTATAACCAAGGCTCCTAACTTTAGCTATTTACACATTCATATAAGTCGTACATGGGTAGGGGCTACTAACCATTTTAACACATAAATGGAAGCACCTATAAAATAACCTAACATGAATATACACATGCTCATACAATAGACACACAACCTAGATCACAACTAGATAGGAAGATAGGCACAATTACATCATAAGTTGATCATCTAAATCTCTAAATAATATATTCATAAATTTGCCTTCAAGTCCATGGTCAACACATATATAATGAGAATAAAGTAATTACCGCCACCATAAGTGGATCATACCACACAATGCCATACAAGGCTTCATCAACATTACTACAAAGAAATAGAAAAGTAGAAGAGTAGAGAGAATAAGCATTCTTACCAATTTATCACCGTTTGATCATCATTGATCAAAACTCCTTAATCATCAATAATTCACATATATGGAAGTATATAAATGTACTTTAAACACATAAGAAATCATGTACAAATCGCTACAAGATTATACTATAACATAATACAACACATCAACATACTAGGAAAGTAGAATAACATAGATCATTAGCTAATTTCCCTTGCATTGATTTAGATCATATTTCATACATATTATGAGTCTAAGGAAGTAAATAAAACTACATTTAACCATATTGAAATCATGATTACATACCCTAAAGATTAAGGTTACAACATAGGCATTTAGGCTTGTCCATTTGCTAGAGTATAGGAGACTTTACCAATACTATGAACTCTCTAAGGCTTTGATCATCGTTAATATTTTATAAACAATACACTCATTATGAAATAGCTAATTCGGTATGAAATGTACAAGAAACCACGCTTGATCCAACGACAACTCAAGATCCACCACACACTTAGATTTTTAACTTCATAGCCTAAAGGAATCTAGATCAATTCATGCAAGACATTATTAGATTGTTCATTAAGTGTTTATGCCTACAAAATTCATCCATTATATCACCCTAATACATTAGCTAGAGCAGTTCATACATAATCACAACCGATCTCACAATCGACTTCAAGGAAACATGTAGAAACATTGGCTATTCATGTTCAAATCTTCATATATTTATCATCATGGACTGACTATCATCAATTCAACATAAATTCATGTAAATAACAGAATATACAATCACTTCAACGTAATAGAATCATAATTTAATCGACAACAAATCAATATCATTGGGCCCATGCAAGGCTAAATTGTTTTGATGATGGAGCATGGGTTCATCATGCAATTGGATTGAAAAACACATCCAAATAAGTAGATAATCATAAATAAATTCATATTATGCCTTTGAAATCAGTTTAGGAATGAATCCAAGGAAGATTGAAGAAGAGAGTGTTTGATCATATTTTTCTCTTTCGTAATCTTTGAGAATGGCTCTCTAGATTAAAAGATAACTAGAGAGAAAGATCAACATACCTTTTTCTAGTTAAAAACCTCTTAACTTTATGATTCATCCATTGAAAACCCATCTTGACTATGTTCTTGAGCTTCACCAACAATGGTGATTTCTAGAGAGAGTATTTTTTGAGGGAAAGGTTTCAATCTTGTGAGAGGATTCTAGAATGGTGTCATCACGTTTTGATAACTTATATACACCCAAAAATAGTTAAATAAACCTATTATTGTAATTTTAGGTTGTGGGGTGAATTTACGATTAACCCCTCTAATGAAACAGACGCAGGCTGCCAATTGCAGGCCACCTGCGACGAAGTCAGCGACGGGCGTTGAGGCCTTGACGGGCCATGCCTGGCCTCATCGTTGGGTACATAGACAAATATTGGATTTATACCTTCCCAAGGCAAGTTCCCATCAATTATACAAGCTCGACGGGATGTTGGTTGACCAACGATCCGTCGTTAGGTCCGTCAATGGACACTGCCCTGGCAGTGTCTTAGGCAGCTTTGTGTCCTTCTTTTGGGGCATCTTGTGGGGTCCTTTAGAAGTCGTACCCGGACATTTCCAACGTTATTATAACCCTTAAAATTTATATACTTTCCACATAAATATCATCCAAAACAAACAGCTATAACACGTCCAAACAGCCTTGGCCCCAACATGACATACGATGAACGTCTTAGGGGCTATCTTTCGAACGTCTTGGACTTTCTTGGGTGTTTGGCCTTAAAACTTCACGAAACTTCATATAGAAAAATTAAACATAATTTTAAAAAATATAAAGATTTATTAGAATCATATCATACAAATTTAAGCATGCATCGACACATGAGGCACATAAGCGGCTAGTCGTCGAACGTCTTGGTTGTCCCTTGACGTTGACTTCCAAATCACTTCAAACTTTGTACACTGACTCTAAACAATATAATAAGACATTTTAGGGACATATAAAATCATTTAACAACCATAAACACATAGAACAACATATTAGGCATCTAAGTGACATAGTCGTCGAACGTCTTAGTCGTCCCTTAACGTTCGACTTCCAATACCTCTAATATTTTAGCTACTGCCTATATGCTATATTTTAATCATATTTAGGACATTTTAATTTTAATAAAAACATGTTAATATTTAGACATCTTATCTCATTTTCGGGGTCTTACACATTCACCCTACCAAAGAGGTCCCCAACAACTGCCTTACAATGGCGACGAAGATAGCTTAATGAATTTCTTAAGGATGATATGATGCCATTCCATCCAAACAACTTTAAGTCCATAATTCTTACAAGAATGACACCATTACGACTTTCAACTTCAAGGTTCACAACCTTACCACTAGGTTCAAGGTTCTACTTAAATTACTTTCTTAGAATCATTCAAGGTCTCATGTCATTTATACAAACAAGACTAAGAGGATTTCACATCCTAAGTCAAGACATATCATATTTACATTCATTCATGTTTCAAGTAAGGGACACAAGTCTACTGCACAAGCCACAACTTACATCACACATAACATATCATTTTAGAAGCACAGATGAATAACCATTATCAACTATAAATCACCTTATACGCTACTATATAATCATCAATATAACCATCATAGACTCGTATAGTCAAGTAGGAGTAATCATGCTCCAACTCTAAGACTACACACATAATGACATAGTCATAGTCTAACATGATCACCTAACATCAATAAAAGACACATACTTTTACCTAATCACAAATATAAGAAATATGATCATACTTCACATTATCAATTACACAATTGATCATAATACATCAAGTAATTTGCCGACAAGGCTAAACTAATTACAAGTAAAGCACATAGCACCGCAACTATAAGTGGACCATATCAACCACAACATAATAAATGATCTACATTACATAAAATAAAGAGAATTAGGGAAGATTACCACCAATCTATTCTCACCACTTCAATCCATAGATAAATCATCCAATTCAATACCAAAAGCCCTTACCCATGGCCATGAACATCAATTCAATAAAAAAACTGTAATACACATTGAATCTAAGTCAATTAAATACATATTTGTCAATATAAGAAAACCTAGACATCAATTGAATACAATTCTCATGTCATTCAATAGCCCATTGAAAACTACACTAGAATTCATAAGCATTAAGTCAATTTTAATTAACTCATAAAGTAGTCGAAAACTAGGGTTCATAAATTTTATGGGTTCGTAGGTTAAGTATGTATAATAATCTAATTAACAACAATTCAATAATTATTCGATGATTTAAAACTTTTAATGCAAGAACCCATGGATACATTTCAATTTAGATAACTCATCTTTTGAGAAGTCCTTAAAAATCACTTTGAAGATTGGCTCACTGAAGAAAAGAGTTCCCAGGATAAAAAAATCATACCTCAATGATGTTAATACATGAAATAGATAAATAATAACCACTCAAATCTCAAGTTCAAGCGATTCCTTTAGTTTTGGCTTCAATGGAGTTTTAATGAATTTTTTAGATATTGTGGGTTTTTATTTTGAAGTATGAGTTCATATAGGTATTTAAGACTTATAAACCCACTTAAAATACCTAAAATACCCTTTGTAGACCTCCCAAACTATTATTTGGACCTTAGGTGAATTTACCAATTCACCCTTGCCACTTACAGTGAAGCTGCGCAGGAACAGACCCATCAACGACAGGTCCATCGACGGACCGTCTCCCCACAAACGGACCATCCTGTTGGTCCGTGGTTTTGGCCTAAGACTGGTCCTTGGATGCCCATCTTCCCAACGCCTAAGACCTGACCAACGGCCACCAACGAAGGGGCGTGGACCAGCCTACTGGCCGTGATTGCCTCAGCCGATTGGGGCTGGTCATTGACTGCTTTGGCTCAAAAATACGTCATTCGTCAAGGGCCCTTAGATGGTCCTTGGGGAGTTTTACCCGGACGTTTCTAATTTATCTATGATTTTATTATGAGTTTAGGACCTCCCGCATCAAATTCATCAAAAACAAACACATAAAAACTCCATGTAACATGCTAAGACACACAAGGTTGTTTCAAGGCAAACCTTACGAACGTCATGGACGTTCTTGGACGTTTCAACTACAAACGTCATGAAACTTGATACACTGCCTATAAACACTATAATAACTCATTTAAAGACATCATAATCTCATAACAAACATTTAAACACATAAAACGCACATAAAGCACATAGGTGACTAGTGTCGAACGTCTTGGTCGTCCCTTGACGTTTGACTTCCAATTAACCTAATACTATAGCGACTACCTCTATACAACATTATAAACAATTTTAGGACCTTAAAACCTCTTAAAAAACATGTTAGTCTCTAGCTTCACCTAATTTATTTTCAAGTTATTGCAATCTATCCCACTTGGACAACATTCGTCCTCGAATGACCCTTGTCACTCTCCGAGCACTTCCAAGAGTAGAGACTCAACTTCATATCTCATAAACCATACCATATAACACCATATAAAATACAAACATCTAGAAGAAACATCAATTTCACAAAATCAAGAGATTCACAACACAACATGAAGCTAGAATATATTGTATAACTCGTCATGCCATAAAGCTCACATCCTTCATTTCAAATGAAAAAAACTCTTTTTTATAAATTATCATACTCATACATCATTTCTAATTACATTACAACAATTTTCGACCAAAGAATTAATTAGTCAATTTTTGCAAAATCTTAAAGTGAACTGCCAAAGCTATAGTGAATTATGCAAATTTTTCAAAAATGCAATTTTTAGGCAATTCATGATAGAAACATACTAGTATGCAAGATAAAACAATGTAAACACATTTTATAACATAATCATAACTTCATGAAATTCACAGTGCAAGGAATGAATGAAATTCAATTCCAACAGGACTCCTAAATGCAATGCAACATGCGACAGGCTTCTATGACTTTCTACTCTCAAGATTGAGTTGAATTGAAGAGATGAGACAATCAATAAAAACTTCACTATACACCATACTCCCCCACATAGAAGGAAATCATAACACTAGAAGAAATATAAGAACGTACCAACATCATCATCATCATCATCATCCAGCTTTTCTCCTCTTGCCCCGAGTGCATAGAAAGGAGACTTCGCCTTTGGATCATTTTTGCCTGTAACACTAGGAGTAACTTTCTTCTTTCACTAGGTCGGCGACCCCGGTCACAAACCTACTCATCTCATCCCTAGGGTTAGACACTATGGATGAGGAATATGTAGATAACCTATAGAACTTCAAAGAGTATTCCTCAACACTTGTATTGCAACCTATAGAACTTCAAAGAGTATTCCTCAACACTTGTATTGCCTTGCCTAAGATTGATAAACTCCTCTACCGTCACCTCTCTCCTCTCACGGGGAAAGTACTTTCCTAGAAAAGCTTCTTTAAACTCTTCCCACTCAATAAGAAACGACTCAACCGACCTATTATCTTTCCATTGATTGTACCACACTTAAGCAACCTCCCTCACTTAGAACGAATCTAACTCCGCCTTCTCCCGAGAATTCACCCCCATGACACTCAACACATTGTACACTCAAACTAGGAACTCTTGGGGATTCTCTCCAACCTTAGATCCAAGGAAGATAGGAGGATTTATCTTAACAAAATCTCTCAATCTAGATATCATACTGCTCTCCACAATATTCACTCTACGCGCAATACCCATATTCATATCAGTAGTCAATGCTCGGCCTAAAGAAATTATAGCCTCTCTAATCTCATCGTCAGTTATTTCCGGGGAAACCACCGGAACCTCATTTCATTGAACTTCATTAGGGACTTCATCACCTTGAGCACCTTGAGCAACTTGCTCAACTTGAGGAGGAATCTCCTCATTCTCCCATCCCTCTTCCAACCTTCTAGCGGCCATCCATCTAGTATTCATCTCCAATAACACAAGGAAAAAACAAAAGAAAAGAGTATTCATAACTTTTACTCTACGACACGACATAGGAGTTGAAAAGAAGCGAAACTCTATCTTCCTATAGCCTCTCGCCCATAGATTTGTTACGACTCACATCGATGGTTAAGAATCTACTAGACTTGACATTATGAGACTTTTTGATTGCAAAGACCACTTTCGTAACTTATGCTTTGATACCAAGCTTTTCACATCTAGAGAGAACACTCTAAAAGATATGACACTCTCGGAGTGCAACCGGCATACTTGACCTCTTGGAGGTCTTTTACAAGACCTTCTGTATTGTTCATCTCGTATAAGCATATGAAAAGTAGTGCGCAATTAAAATTTTTCACAAGAATTTCCTAACACATCTTTTATAATAAAAACCATAGAAACGCTATGCCTCAACGTATGCCATTCCTAGACTCAGGAATACTTGGGACATGATCCATACAATACGAATATAGAAATACTTAGTCTATTACAATACTTTGAAATAAAAGACAAACAAGCCCTCGAGTAAAGTAAGGACATACTACTACTTTGCTTGAACGACTCTAGAATCCAAGCTTTCCGTCACGATCCTTCTCACCTTCCACATACACCTTTAGATATAACAAAATGCATGGAATTAGTACAAACACTTCTACTAAGTATGGCTTAATGCATAAAATCATGTAAACAAATATTTATTAGAAATATGTTTTGTTTCATTAAAAAATCATATCGTAATCATAAGAACAACATTTAACACCTTAGAAAAACATAAGATAACATAAACAATTGATCAAATTTTTAGAAACATTAGACCGAACTCAAAATTATTACAGTGAACTGTTCTCCCTGTTACAGTGAACTCACTTTGCATGAAACATTCTCACTAAAAGCTATCGTAAGACTCACTTAAGTAAGACAAAGAGAGACCGCCCATACACCCTCTCTAGGAACACCTAAATGATCCTTAAGAGCACCTATAATAAGATATGCACACGTACAATACACAAAATACATACACATGAGACCATTCTACCAAAGGTAATACAAAGGTTCACTTGAGTGAGTTGTGAAGCGACCGCCCATACAATCCCTTCACACACACTTAAGAGATCCTTTAGACAACCTAAGATAGAATCATTCTCTCTTAATATAACAACATATATATAATATGACCTTCTCCTCCCAAAGGTTATCAAAAGACTTACTTAAGTAAATCAAGGAGATCATGTCCATGTTTGACCTCTCCAAGATTAAGACTACGTAAGTTTGGATCATGTCTACTTAATAAACCAACTTTCAAAACTAGAGTCATTCTTAAGACTTATCTAGGTAATATACGAAGTGACCATTCGTTTGCCCCCTTCACACCTTAACTAGAAAACCATTAACAACTCTACATATGTACTTATACATTTAACATGCTTTCTTAACTTAAGTCGTTACATTCATTAGTTAATTTTAGAGATATTCATCACATAATGATATTCAAGTAATTGTCTTGGAGAAGACCTAGGGACTTGCACTAACATATTCAAAGCCTATTGTGCAATGTCTAGATAGTGTCCCATACCACCACCTATACTTCATAGAACTTTTCTAATGCTAATAGGTATCCCATATGATGAGAATAGGCAATAATCGACATAGACCATGGTAGCAAAGATGGGAATTCATAGATGTGACATACTCCGATGGAGGGTGTTCTACTTGTCAATGGTAGAACATGGACACATCCTATGTAGGCACATGGTTAAGGAATATAAAGGGTTTTCTTTGCACTCTAGACTCATCCTTTAACTAGAGCTACTTCTCTTACCATACTTGCTCAGTGCTAGCCTTTGTTCTCATAGAGTAATTGACATTAAAGATCACATGAAGAGATTTTATATCTAGTTCATAACCCAATACATTCACCCTACAAAAGAGGTATCCTATGGCTGCCTTACAATGGCGACGAAGATAGCTTAATGACTTTCCTAAGGATGATATGATGTCGTTCCAGCCAACCAACCTTAAGTCCATCATTCATTTGGGAGGATACCATTACGATTTTCGATTTCAAGGTTCACAACCTTACCACTAGGTTCAAGGTTCCACATAGATAACCTTCTTAGAATCATTCAAGGTCTCATGTCATTCGTGCATAAAAGACTAAGAGGATTTAGCATCCTAAGACAAGACGTCTCATATTCACATGCACATATGTATCAATTAAGGGACACAAGTCTACCATACAAGACACAACATACTTCACATATAACATGTGATTCTAGAAACACATAGTAATAACCATTATCGTCTATAAGTCTCCCTATACACTACAATATCATCATACATATAACCATCATAAACTCATATAGTTAAGTAGTAATAATCATGTACCAAGTCTAACACTACACACATAAAGGCATAGTCATAGTTTAACAAGATCACCTAACATCAATAGAAGAACACATACTTTCACCGAATCACAAGTAGATGAAATATGACCATACTTCACCTAATAAACTACCCAATTTATCATAATACATCAAGAAATTTTCTTACAAGGTCATGATCATCATAATACTTAAAGTAACGCCGATGAGGATACATCAATTGCAAGTAAAGCATGTAGCACCGCCACCATAATTGGACCATACAAATCACAACATAATTCAAGAGCTACATTACATAAAATAAGGAGATTAGGGTGGCATACCACCAATTAATTATACCCACTTCAGTCCATTGCTAAATCATCCAATTAAATACCAAAAGCCCTTACTCATGGCCGTGAACATCAATTCAATACAAAAACTATAATACTCACTGAATTTAAGTTAATTTCAATATATATTTATCAATGTAAGACAATCTAGACTTCAATTGAATAGAATTCTACATCATTCAATACCCATAGAAAACTACACTAGAATTCATCAGCATTAAGTCAATCTCAATTAACCCATAAAGTAGTCAAAAACTAGGTTTCATTGATTGCATGGGTTCACAGGTTAATTATGTTAACATCATATAATTAACAACAATTCAATCAATATTCAATGATTTATAACCTTTAATGCAAGAACCCATTGATAGATTTCAATTCAGAAAACTCTTCTTTTGAGAAGTCTTTGAAAATCACTCTGAAGATTGGCTCCTTGAAGAAAAAGTTCCAAGTATCAAAACCACACCAAAATGATGTTAATTGAAGAAATTGATGAATAATAACCACTCAAAACTAATCCAATCTCTTCCTTGAGTTTTGGCTTCGATGGAGTTCTAGAGAATTCTTTAGATATTTTGGGTTTTGATTTTAAAGAATGAGTTCATATAGGCATTTATGACTTAAAAACCCACTTAAAATACCTCAAATAACCTTAGGAAACCGCCCAAACTCTTATTTGGAGCTATATTCACCCTAGTGATAGACCCATCAACGACTGGTACGTCGACAGACCGTCCTGCTGGTCTTTGGTTTGGGTATGAGGCATGTACATGGATGGACATATTCCCCACGCCTAAGTCCTAACCAACGACAACAAACGACGTGGCGTCTACCAGCCTACTGGTCGTCGATTGCCTCAGTTGATAGGGGCTGGTCTTGGATAACTTTGTCTCAAAAATGGGTCCCTCCTGAAACATGCTAAGACACCCAAGGTCGTTACAAAGAAAACCATTCGAACGTCATTGACGTTCTTGGATGTTTGACCTCCAAACTTCATTAAACTTAATACACTTCCTATAAACACTATAATAACTCATCTAAGGACATCATAAGCTCATAACACACACATACACACATAAAACACACATGAAGCACATAGGTGACTAGTCGTCGAACGTCTTGGTCGTCCCTTGATGTTTGACTTCAAATTGACCTAATACGATAGACACTGCCGCTATGCCACATTATAAACAATTTTAGGACCTTAGAACCTCATGAGAAACATGTTTGTCTCTAGCTTCACCTATGTCATTTTCGAGGTAATACATTCTACCTAAAGATAAAGACACACCAAGACTCCCCTTTCGAGTGTCTACTTGTGCAATGGATAAAAAGCGTCACATACCACCACTACCCTAAGTAGTACACTCTTTACGAGACTTAGTTCATTACATTCTTTTGTGGGGGATATCTTTAACTGACATGGACCGTTAGAGCGATATATGGAATCGCGATTTTACCCCTATCGTATGAGGGATCGCAACTTGCCTTGGGTAGGGTCATTCTTTTAGCTTTTACATGGCTCATCCAATAGCTATACCCATGCGGGCGAATAGTTAAAGGATAAGGAGATTGCTACTAAGTAACTCATTCTCTACTAACGAAGTGTACTCATATCAAGAAGTACATTGGTATACGATATCTCACGTAACGATGTGTAACCGCCCCTTCTTCATATCCTCTCGGTGCTAAGCATACTCCCCCACGGAGTCTTAACCATTCATACTATAGGTTAATGGATAGATAAATAGTACTGTATCTCAAGTCACAATGGGTACTTAATCCTATAGGCTACATTGGACACCACATCTCAACTCGCGAAGGGTATCAAACTTCCAACCTATTTTAGAACGCTCTTGGGAAATAATGAGGTTGCTATTAAACACTTTATCTCAGCTCACGAAGAGTGTTCATCCCAAAACTCCCATTTTCATTCACATTCCTTAGCTTCATTCATTCATTCAAAGTATGAGAGTGTGTATGTACATATGATCACACTTTTCACATAATCACCATGCTTATAACATTGACTTCTTAAAATTCTTACATCTTCATTCATCATATTACACACTGTAACATGATTCAAATAAACACATAGTTCACTTAGACATAATCTCTAGCTTACTTCACATAGCAAGATTCATAAAGCACATCAACAAGATCAAAATCATTTTAATCTTACATCACATAATATGCCTTCATGGACATATCCATAATACACATGTAAATTCACATTCATATACTTCAAGTAAACACCAGCACCAAAGGTGGACCATACCACTCAAGAGAATTTCATAATAAGAGCTACATAATGTAACAAACTTACCATTCATCCAAGATTCCAACTTATATTCATATTTATCCAAAAATTCATCATAAAAAAGCCCTTAGAGAATTATCAAAACTTTATTTTAACCATCAAGAAACCATAACCCTAACATTTACTAATCATTCTAACTAATCCCATTTTATAAGCAAAAAATTAATAAAAGGCATACACATGTTTTCATTGGCATTTTGACATTAAAATCATCATTTAATACTAAGTAAAACTCATTTTAATAAGTAAAACGTTTTCATACAATGTGCCATACTTAGAGTAAATGAATAAAAAAGTTTGAAGTTTAAAACCCTTTTTGAAATCATTTAGAAGTGGCTCCTTGAATGAAAGGGAGTTCAAGGATGAATTCAATACCTAAAGGAGAAGAAAAACAATAAATTTTGATGAATAAGTCGACAACAACAAGCCCTCCAATACATTCCTTGAGTGCAAGCTTCAATGGGGTTTTGAGAGAATCTTCCTTGAGAGAGGGGTTTTGAGTTTTCGAAAATGAAGTCTAAAGTTAGGTCTTAGTGTTTGAAACCTCTTAATATACCTATAAGTGCCTAAAATTATCAGCCATGGTTAATAAAATACTTGAGGTTAATTTACCAAACACCCCAAGCCTAGGAAGAAAAATTGAAAGCTTTTACAGGCCAACCTACGCCCCCTTAATGACTGGTCGTTGCCAGTTAACGCTCCTTAAATGGGGTCCGTAGATTGGGGCTGAGCCTCCCTATTGAGAAGGCCTTTCTTATATTTCAGCTTCATTTGACGCCCAAGGTTGACGGGCCATCGTTTGACTAACGGTCCGCCCCTTGTGGCCGTCGTTTGTCAATGCTTGGCAGATCTTGCTAAAGGGATGGGGTATACTTCTAGAGCCCCTAGGTCCTAAGTGGGGTACTACCCTACGTTAAACCCATAAACATGGTCATCTATGTCTTACGATGATCCCACATCATTTTCAATTAAAACGAACATGTAAGACTCACTAAAACACATGAGAACACAAAAGCACATTCTTTGGCATACCTTCCAAACGTCATGGACGTTCTTGGACGTTTGACCTCCAAACGTCACCAAACTTCATACACTGACTAAGGGCATCATTATAAAACCTTTAGGGACTTTAATACATCATCACATACATTCTTGTGTCTAGATTCAGTTAGTTCGTTCTAGGGTGTTTTTGTTGCTCCTACATTGGCCCGTCGTTGTGGGCTTTGATGCGCACCGACAACTTTGCCAATGCTTGGGGTGTTTTGGGAAATTCACCCCAAGTATTTTAAATAAAGGTAAGGTTGTTTTATCTTTATTTGGGTATTTTAAGAGTATTAAAGTTATTTGCCTCTCATTTAGACCGTAACACCTAAATGAAAACCCTTTTCCTTTCAAGTTCTCTCTAAAAACCACCATGAAAGCTCAAAGTAAAGATAGAGCTAGGATGATGGATTTCAACGGAGTTCTTCTTTAATTCTTTTATTATTTCTTCTAAAAACTTAGAGGAGTTTTTCATCTAAGTATAGGTATCTCCTTAGATCGAATTTCAAAGTGATTTCAAAGATTTCAAAGTTTATGAAAAGTCCAATTTTCACTCTAAGTCATGGATTCTTTCATGTACCGTTTTCAACAAATGAGATATGATTTTATTGATGTAGAATTGATGTTTTCCAATGAAAATCTCCATTAACACTTAATATTTTCAAATATCTAAATTTGGATATAATGTGGGTAAATTAATCGTGACTTGATATTAGTGAATTCATATGTTGATTGTATTGGGCTATTGAACTGTGTATTGATCATGACAGAATTTCTTATAGGATGCCTTATTTTGATTACATTCATATTGTTTATTGTTGGATCACTAGTATGGTTGGGTTGTTGGTTTAAAATTGTTTACATGGATATTGGTAAGCCTTTGTGAAATGAATTGATTGAAAAGTCTAAGGAATGTTGATGATAATGATGGAAGGGTGGTAAGTTGATCTAATCTCTCTATATTACGTAGAATTGCTAATGAATTGTATTGATTAGTATGATCCACTTATGGTGGTGGTTCTTATGTGTTGATTATGTTATGATCATGACCTTGTAAGCATCATTATGTAAATTTTTCTAGTATCATGCTAGGGCTTATATGAAGGTATATTGTGAAGATATTTATGTGCATTAATGTGGTTATGTAGATGATGTTATGGCTTATATGAGTATGCAATGTGAATTATTATGTGATATATGTGTGATCTTGTATAATGTAAAAATATGAAGTGAAGTAATCTTGTAATGCTTATGTTATCTAGTATGAATGCTAAATGTTATGATTCTTCTTTAAGTCTAAGAAGAGTTTTAGTGATAATGTTGTATGTGTATATGTGAGGTTAAAGCATTTTGTCCTTTAAATGATTATATGTGACTATGGTATACTATGACGAGTTTCTATATGTGTTGATAGTGTATATTGTTAGGTAGACTTAGGGTCCTTACTTTGTACTTGAATAATATTGTTTAAGTGATATGATGAATTTTGTGTCTTCATTTGGTAGACCTAAGTCCCTTTTCTTGATGCATGAAAGTTATGTGAGTATGTGATACCTTGACTTGATAGGTTGAAGCACCCCTGTCATATATTTGTTTGAATGATTGATATATGACCTTGAAAAAGTGACGAAGGTTAATAACTTGGAACCTTCTGTCACATCCGAGGAGCACCCCCTACAAGTTACCGGTGTCATCGTCCTCGAAGAGGACTAAGATTAATCTCTTGGAATTCGTCATAACATTTCAAGGTTAAATTGCGGATAATTAAAAAAAATTATCCACTTATACAATGATGTTTACATACACCTCTCGCTTACACATAATATATCTAAATGAAGTTTACATAGAAACCTCGCATAGGTTGCATTACATAGTCTTCTACTTTTATACCACATACATAATATAACAATATAATATCATCAAAAGTCTTTGATAAGTCTCACATATAAATCATATAAATCAAATACAACATTCGGGCATAGCCCTTACTTCACTTCAATAAAAGCCACATATAGGCATATATGACAATCGTCTTCAAATGAAAGGGAAAGAACTAAATGTCATTAAACTAGAAAAACATCAATAGCTACATAGTGGAATCATCAATTGAAGGTGAGGACCTACCAAACTTTGATAATGAGAATCCAAGTTATCTTCAAATGGACCTTCTAGAAGCTCAACAGCCGGAACCTACATAGTTGTAGAAACATAGAAATATGGGTTAGTACACACTTGTACCAAATATGAGAATATTCACATCAAATGTTTGATATCATGCTAAAGGGGACATTTTTTCAAAACCATGCTAAGTTACTTTGAAAAGCCTTATGCACAATCAAGAACACTTATAAGCCAGTTGACGCAAGTTCCTAAAGACAAAGTCATATACAACAGAAGACCAACATCATCAAGTATAGCAAAATCAACATGTATTATAGCATAATTGAATACATAACAAACCCAACTCCAACATCAAGATATAACAACCAAGCCTATATAGTTTCACATTCCGAGACCACACCTTAGAATATATGGCACTCTAGGAGTGCAACCGGTGTACTTGACCTCTTGGAGGTCTTGTACAAACCCTTTCGTATCGTTAATCACATATAAACATATGAACAGTAGCGCGGATTAAAACTTTTCACAAACATTCTAAAACTCTAGACACTGCCACTCTACGAACACTTCCAAAAATAGAGATTCAGCTTTAAAAAAACATGACTATACCATATAAAACATTATCCAAGACAAAATAAAGGCGAAACATCAATTTCCCATATTCAAGAGAATCGCAACACAACAAGAAACTACAGTAAATTCTATGACGCATTATGCCATAAAACTCACATCCTTCATTCCAAATAGCAAAAACACATTTATACATTAGTTATAACAACTTTGAAACTATTTTAGACCAAAGAATGAATTATACAATTTCTCAAAAAATTTATAGTGAGGAGATTCTTCCCTGGCAGCTTTACAGTAAATTTTTCAACATTTTTCAAAAATGAAACATTTAGGTAATTCATGATAGAAACATGATAATATGCAATATAAAACGACATAAACACTTCTTACAACATCATCATAACTTCATAAAATGCAAAATACAAGGAATCAATGAAATTCAATTCCAACAAGACCCCTAAACATAATGCACATGCAACATACTTCTATGACTTTCTACTCTCAAGCTTGAGTTGAATAGAAAATATGAGAAAAGCAATCAAAACTGCTTTACTAACCATAATCCCCCACTTAGAAGAAACTCATAACACTAAAGAGAAATACAAGAAATTACAAATATCTTCATCATCATCTAGCTTTTGGAGGAACTTCCTTAGCTTCTCTTCCACTAGTCGCAATGGTACGACAATCTCTCACCTTATATGCATACTTACCACAACCAAAGCAATTCCCACTACCAACTAACACTCCCCATAGCGCATCTTCCTACGGGTAGAACAAGTAGGCTTAATAATTTGAGAACTACTACCTATCCCAAGCTTCTCATTTGAAACACTAGCTCCACTCTTGTATTGGGACTCTCTTCTTAAAGATAGGTTGACCTTGATTATTGACTTTACCCTTTTTCAAAGCCCTAATGCTCCTCTTCAAAATTCTTGAACTTCTTGTAAGGTTGGGTTCTTCAACATTCCCCTTACCTTCACTAAGGTCAATGAACCTCCGAATCTTCACCTTCCTCCTTACATGGAGAAAGTACTCCCCTAAGGGCCCTCTTGAACTCCTCCCACTTTATGGGACTTGACTCAATCGACCTATTGTCTTTCCATTGGGTTTACTACACTTGAGAAACCTCCCTCAATTGGTGCGAAGCCAACTCCGCCTTCTCTTAGAAGTCACCCCCATGACACTCAACACCTTGTACACACCATCTAGAAACTCTTGTGGATCTTCACCCACCTTAGGGTGAAGAAAGATAAGAGTATTCATTCACAAAGTCTCCAAATCTAGATGTCATAGTGATCTCCACAACATTCACTCTAGGAGCAAGATCTATAATAACATGGGTAGTCAAAGCTCGGGCTAAAGTAAGTAAAGCCTCTCCGATCTCCCCATTAGTCATTTCCGAGGGAACCACCAGAACCTCATTACCTTGACCTCAAATAGGGACTTGATATCCTTGACAACCTCGAGCAACTTGAGGAACTTTCTCAACTTTCTCAACTTGAGGAGGAAACTCCTCATTCACATCATTTTCCTAAACCCTCCTAGCCGGTGTCCTCCTTGTATTAATCTTCTTATAAACACAAGGAAAACCATAAGAAAAGAGTACTCATAACTTCTAATCTATTGCACAATATAGGAGTAGAAAATAAGGGAAACTTTATCGTCATATGGCATCACACCCATAGATGTGTCGCGACTCACACCGATGGTCACGATTCTAGAAGACATGACTTGATGAGACATTTTGATTTCTAAGACCACTTACATAATCTCTACTCTGATACAACGCTTGTAATATCCCGATAACACACCTTAGAAGATATGTCACTCTCAGAGTGCAACCGGCGTACTTGACCTCTCGGAGGTCTTGTACAAACCCATTCATATGGTTAATCGCATATAAACATATGAAAAGTAGTGTGGAATTAAAACTTTTCACAAACATTCTATAAGTCTTTAAAAACTCTTTCATATAAAACTAATAGGAAATACTCAGTCTCATTTCATCAAATCTTAGACAAAAGAATACTTTGGGACACGACCCATACACAATAGAAATAAGTGCTACTAAGTCTATTACAATATTTCGATAAGAAACATAAGACATATCTATGTCCTCGAGTCAATGAGGACATACTTCGACTTGCTTGAATGATCTTCTAATCCAAGCTTAGTCTCCAAAAGCACCTTAACCTATGAATCAGTTTAGTGATAGATAAAAGCATGGAATTAGTACAGCCATATGTTCTAAGTATGGCATAATGCATAATATCATGAAAATAGACATTTATTAGAAACATGCTCTTTTTGATTAAAACATCATATCATAGTCATAAGAATAACATTTAACACCTTAGAAACACATAAGAAATCACTTACTAAATTTATAACATTTTTATGAACATTGCAGTGAAACCATGTCACTTTACAGTGACACAATTCACTGTTACAGTGAAGCCTATCAACTTCACTTTAAACACTCTCTAGCATATAATCTTCTCACTAAAATCTATTCTAAGACTCACTTAGGTAAGACAACGAGAGTCTGCCCGTACAACCTCTCCAGGCACACCTAAATGATTCTTAAGACCACCCATAATGAGATATAGACACATACAATACATCATACACATGAACATGATATCCTCCTACCAAAGGTGATTCTAAGGTTAACTTGAGTGAGTTGTGAAGCGACCGGCTATACAATCCCGTACACACACACTTAATAGATCATATAAAATACCTAAGATAGAATCGTTCTCACTTAATACAACATACATACATACATATATATATATATATATATATATATATATATATATATATATAAA
>NC_028645.1:29524377-29541365 GCF_001406875.1 Solanum pennellii
TATATATATATATATATATATATATGGCATTCTCCTTCCAAAGGCTATCAAAAGACTTAATTAAGTAAATCATGAAGATAACCTCCATAATTGACCTCTTAAAAATTACTTAAATAATCCTTAAGACTACCTAAGGCTTAGATCATGTACACATAATTAAGATCTTCCCAAACTAGAGTCATTCTTATGACTTATCTAGGTAAGATATGACGTGACCAGTCCTATACCCCCTTCACACATTAACTAGACAAGCCTTTATTACTCTAGATAAGTACTTATTCATTTAATATGTGTTCTTAACTCAAGTCATTATATTCATTAGTACATTTATGACTCATTCCGCACATAAGGGAATTCAAGTAATGGTCTTGGACAAGACCTAGGGACTCTAACTAACATCTTCAAAGACCATTATGCAATGTCTAGATAGTGTCCCATACCATCATCTAAAATTCGTAGAACTTCTCTAATGCTAGTAGATATCTCATATGATGCGAATAGGCAATAACCGACATCACCATAATAGCTATACATGTAAACCGGAGTTCTAACCTACTCCGATGAGGATATTCTACTTGCCAAGGATACAACTCAGACACATCAGATGTAGGCATATGGTTAAGGAATATGAAGGGATTTTATGCACTCTAGTCTCATGCTCAAGTAGAGCTACATTTTACTCTACTCTCCTTCAAAAGTAGAACTACTTCCTATAACATAATCACTCGGTGCTAGCCTTCGTTCTAATAGAGTCATTTACATTAATGGTACATATAAAGGGCTTCCATATCTACTTTATAACCCAATCACATTTACCCTACCAAAGAGGTCCACTCGGGCTCTTTTACAATGGTAACTAAGATAGCTCATCAGGACTTTCCCAAGGATGATACGATGATGTTCCATCCAATCAATCCAAACTCTATCACGACCACAAGTACCCCCTAGAAGATAGGGAGAACCCTTTGACCCGGACAAGGCGTACATGACCCTTCGGTCTCCTGTACAATCTCTTTAACTATCATTCACTGCATATGACATGCAAAGTAGTGAGAAATTAATATTTTAACAACATTTAATATAAAAAGGAATATTTTATAAGTACTAAGAAAGTCTCATCATCACAAGACATCTTAAAGACACGACATAAAAATCATAAGGTCACTGCCCATTACATTTTAAAGAAATACACAATAAGAACTTATACAAAACTAAAATAATTAAGAACTATGCCCTCGAATATATGAGGACATACTTTGTCTTGAGAGAATCTTTCCCAAGCTTTGCCTTCTAGACTTCAACCTTGCTTCCAAGATCTATACTTATTAAGTTTCTAAAGCATGGGGTAAGTACAAATAATGTACTAAGTATGGCATATGCAAACAGATGCAAAAAGGGACATTTTAGTAAAAATACATTTTTATGCCAATTATGTAGAACATTCAAGAATATAAGAGCAAACCAACATAAGAATCATCATTTATCACTTAGATGAGAATTTCCATAATTTTTAAGAAAAAGAAGTAATTTCCAGTAAGCTTTCAAAAATATTACAGTGAATTCATTTTGACTTTACTGTAAACTAATTCCTACAAAAACAGTGGATTTCCAAGGTCAAACAAAGAGGAAGTGAAGTCATTTCCATAGGAGTTTCCCTAGCTAAGGTTATCCTAAGACTCAACAAGGTAAGACATGAAGGAAATGCACATATACCTCCTTCTATACACACCTAAGTGATCCTCAAGACTACCCCTTCTAGGCTTACTCACCTCAGGAGAACAAGCCCCCCACTCAATGACAAGACATTAGAAGAACACTCAAGCAACACACCCTGACTTCCCTTTCAAAATGCCTACTTGGTGAAATGAATAGATGGAGTCCCATTCGACCACCTACCCTAAGTAGTAGACTCTATTAGAAGCCTTACTACTTCCATTACTTATGTGGGGGTTAGCTTAACCGACATAGACCATGATAGCTAGACATGGAATCCCGATACTTTCCTTATCAAAGAAGGCTCCCCCACTTGCCTAGAGTTAGGTCTATTCTTTGAGATTTTGCATGGATTTCCTAATAGCTATACCTATGCAGGAGCATAATTAAGGGATAAGAAGATTGCTACTAAGTAACTCATTCTCTTCTAACGAGCAGTACTCATCTCAATAGGTACATTAGAACACAACATCTAAACTCACGAAGTGTAACCACTCTTTCTTCATATCCTCTTGGTGCTAGGTATAACTCCCCACGGATTCTCTACATTTTATACTATAAATTAAGGAGTAACTAGTGAACACCACATCTCAACTCATGAAGGGAATTCATACTCCTACCTATCTTTGAAAGCTCTTGGAAAACAATGAGGTTGCTACTAAACAATTCATCTCAACTCACGAAGAGTGTTAACCCTAAACCTCCCTTTTCATTTACATTCTTTAACTTCATTCATTCATACATTAAAAGTGTGTATATGTGTGTGTACATGTGATAAATCCTTACACAATAGAATCATTTAATTTACATTCAATTCTATACATGCTTAGACCTTCATTCATCACATTACACACTTAACATGCTAAACATATACACTTACTTCATTTAGGCATAATCTAGGCGAATCATACAATTCAAGCTTCACAATACACATTACACGAATAAACTTCATTATCATTTCATTTCACACATTACGATTTCAAAGACACACTTACAATACATACTAAGTATAATGAAGTTCATTAAGTAAACACCGCCACCAAGAAGGTGGATGATACCACTAAAGAGAATTTCATAATTAAAGCTAAGCAAGATAAACAAGTTATGGTTTAAACCAAGCTTTCATATAACATGATAATTCCTTCAACATTTCATCATAATATAGCCCTTAGGTCAGTATCTAAACAACAATACCAATAAAAGGAAACCAAAGCTCAAAGACTACAATATCATGCTCATTCAACCCATTTCTTAACACAAAATTTGATAAAAAGATTTAAAATAATTTCATTGAAGTTTTGGCATTAAAATCATCAACTAACATTAGAAAAATCATATTTGAATCATTTAAAACATTTTCATGCAAGACCCATATTTAGAGTTAAAGATGGTAGAAGTTAGGGTTGAAAACCCTTTTTGAAAATTCATTACGAAGGACTCTATTAATGGAAGAGAGTTCAAGCATGACTACTATTCCTCATATTGAATAAACACCAATGAACTTGTTGAAGGACTCGACCACCAACAGCCCTCCAAGCTCTTTCTTGAATTATAGCTTCTATGGAGTTTTAGAGAGTGTTTTAAGAGAGAGGGGTTTGGGGTTTCAGGAAGTGAGGTCTAAAATTAGGTCTTAGGGTTTAAAATACATTAATATACCTAAAAGAACCTAAAAATATGACCCTAGATTAATAAAAGACTGGGGGATAATTTACCAAACATCCCAAGTCAAAACAGAAAATTTCAGCTTTCTCTCAGGCAGCATCAACGCCTCCCAACCAACGGATCGTGCGTCAAACGATGCCCCATTGGTGAGGGTTAATTGGTTGGGTATGCAACCATAAAAACCATCCGAACTTCAGGTCCAATTGAGTACCAAGTCGACGATCCGTCGATTGGTCAACTAGCCATCGACTGGTCCGATTGGTGGAAATTGCCGGGTAGTTTTGTGCCTGATTCTTAGGCCCCTTTATAGGGACTCTCATGGGTCCTAAGTGAGGTTTTACCCGGAAGTTAAATTCCTAAAAATAGTATTCTAGGTCTTAGTAACATCCCACACAAATAGTAAACAAAACGAACACGTAAAACTCACTGAAACATATGAGAACACACACGCACTTTCTAAGGCATATCTTCAAAACATCATGGACGTTCTTGGTCATTTGACCTCAAAACATAACAAAACTTCACACACTTCCTAAGGACCTTAATATAAATAACTTTATTAAAAAAAGTAACTTAAGAAAAAGTCACGAAGCTCCTGTTCATGTTAGTTCGTTTTAGGGTTTTACATTATCCCCCACTTGGAATAACATTAGTCCTCAAATGACACTAAACACTTTAAGACCATAAAGGAATAAATTTGAAACACATAACACATTACAATCAAGGATCAGACATCATAGTCAAGGAACTAACTAACAATGAGCACAATGAGCACTTTCAAACACATTACAACCCAAGAACTTTGAAACAACTTTCACATTTCAAAATCCACTCTTATTCTTCACATATAGAGGTACTACCTTCTACAACATTAAACATTCTCATATAAAAAACTTTTACACTTACTGAACTTACAATTCATGACAAAGCAATTTTTTTTCAAAAATAAAGATTTTCACAGTGAGCATCACTGTAACACAGGAAACTTTTCACAACATTACAAATTCAGTCTCACTTTCACTTCTTCAGGTATGGAGGAATTGTCTTCTCCAACATTAAACATGCTTATACACTTCATTTTCATACACATTGAAACCATCATCCATGAAAAATGGATTTTGTCAACATTTGAATTCTTTAAAGTGATCTCAAAACTTCACTGTGTCACTTTTTTAAAAATTCTATAATGCACCTTTTAAGCACTTTTATAAGATAGCATTACAATATGAGAGACAAGACCATACTAACTTACCCCAAAGATACTTTATAAGTTACACCATGTTTAATGTGAGAGTAGATCCCATACTACCACTCCGACTTAGTGACCCTTAAGGATTCTCTTGGACTAAGTACACTACATGCAATTCTACTTTGCATTCATTATGTAAAATCTTAAATTTAACTTGCTTATTAAACATTAGAGCTTAAGACATATAACTTCATATTCAATACATGATAACTCATTCATAGCCTTCAGATTCAAAACAACCTTGAAGCATTTGAGCACAATCATTAGCTACACCTTAACAAGAGAGCATACGTTGACTA
Source organism: Solanum pennellii (assembly GCF_001406875.1). NCBI lineage: Eukaryota > Viridiplantae > Streptophyta > Magnoliopsida > Solanales > Solanaceae > Solanum > Solanum pennellii. The sequence continues at coordinate 29,529,301 of NC_028645.1, forward strand.
CCAATCGTTCCCATGACATCATGATAACTCCAAGAGCTTCCCAAACATTATTCCATATCATAGCAGAAAGGGGAAATGCAACTCATACTAATATGAAAGGCTCTTAATCATTACCAAACTACCAAGGATTTAGGTCTCAAGATTGAGTAAGTGTAGCAGAAAAGATAAGGGTATCAACTAACTTTCTACTAAACTCATTCTCCCCCACTTAAAGCCAAGCCATCTTCAAGGTCTCATACTTCAAAGTCCCACTATGCTTCTCACAAGATAGGAACTCACACTACCCTTAACTCATAACCTCAAGACATAACATCAACCTTACAAGTCAAGCATAACACTTTCCTCTTAGGATTAAAGCGTAGTCAAACTTCATTAAACATCACCTCATTCATCTCTTAGGAACCGCTTAAGTCAATCTCATAAAAAAAATCCTCCTTTCCCTTTCTATCAATTAAGGTAAATTCATTATCAAAAATATTAGTATATAAACTCCACCATTTTTGGTAGCTTAATTCCACAACTTCCTCTCTAGGTAATCATACCACATTTTCCCCCTAAGAGTAAACCTACAAAAGAATCTCAACGAAACAAAAGAACAACTAGGAAACATTAACCACACAAGAGGGTCACCCTCTACTCCTACAAAATCTCCTCATCCTCTCAACATTTATATGTAATGCCCCAAAACGAACTAAGGTGAACTAGAGCCTTGGGGTTGTTTCTTTATTTGGTTTTAATTTAAAATGAGTTAATTTATTTTCTTAGTCAGTTTATAATTTTTGGTTAAGTTTGGAGGTCAAACGCACGAAAACGTCCATGACATTTGGAAGGTGTGCCTTAGATAGCGCTTGTGTGTCTTGAGGTGTTTGAGTGGGTTTTATGTGTTAGTTTTGCTTTAAACTTTCATGAGATGTTCCTAAGACCTATAAAACTTATTTTAGGAGTTTAAAGTCCGGTCACGACACCAAATAGGACCCACAAGGGGCTCTAGATGAAGGTCCCAAGACTTGGACAAAACTGCCAAAGCACTGACCAAAAGACGGCCCTAAGGACTGTCCGTTGGTCCACCAACGGTCCATCGACCTTGGGAGTCAATTGTACCTTCAACAAAGGATGGAACGGATCCATTTGGACGTAAGTGCAAAATAACAAGACCTTACCTACGGTCCGTTGGTTATGTCTAGTCTGTGAGGTCTGCCAAAAGCTGTAAGTGGCTGCCTTGGCTTGGGGTGTTTGGTAAATTCACCCCAAGTCTTTTATAACCCTAGGACGTTAGTTTTGGAGTTTATTAGGCATATTAAAGTTTTATAAATCCTAGGACCTTATTTTAGACCCATCTTCCTAAAACCCAAAACCCCTCACTCTTAGAAGACTCTCTCAAGTCTCCATGGAAGCTACAAGTCAAGATATACTAGGAGGGCTGTTGATGTTTGTTTCTTCATAAAAAATGTTTGGTATTTCTTCAATATTATTTATTTTATCCCAACATGAACTCTCTTTAATTCAATGATCCCCTTCAAACTAATTAGCAAAAAGGGTTTTCAACCGTAGTTTCTACTATCTTCAAATCTAAATATGGGTCTTGCATGAAAACATTTCTAATGAATTTATAATGGTATTTTTAATGTTAGTTGATGATTTTAAAGTTAATAATTCAATGAAATCACGATAAATATTTTCATATAATGTTGGCTTAAGAAATGTGTTATATGAGCGTGAATTGATAGTCTTTGAGCTTTGATTTCTTATGGTTGTTGTTGTTGTTTAGCTACTGCTCAAAGGGATAATTTATGAATAGTTATTGAATAAAGTGTTATAGGTGATGAAAGCATGGATTAAAGGGTAAGTTTGTTATGTTGTGTAGATTCAATTTCGAAATGCTCTTGAGTGGTATGGTCCACCTTGTTGGTGGCGGTGTTTATTTAAATTGTATGTATAAAAAGCTACTAGTTTATTGTGAACAAGGCTATAAAGGCTTCTTATGTGAATTAAGATGATAAATATGCTATTCCTGTTAAATGTGCCTTATGAAGAGATTAACTGAAGTAGACTAGAGTGTATGCTTGAATGAAGTTATTCTTGTTAATTGCTTTATAAAACATTTAAGAGAAGTATGTTAAAGATTATGTCTAAAAGACTTATATGATTATATGAAGTATTTAAGGTGTGTGATGTGATTAATGAAGGTCTAAGCATGTATAGAAGTTAAATGTAAATGAAATAAAGCTTATGTGCAAGGTGTGCTCACATGTACACACACTCACACTTGAATGAATGAATGAAGCTATGTTAAGTCCTAAAGGGGAGTTTTGGGGTGAACACTCTTCGTGAGTTGAGATGAAGTGTTAAGTATAAACCCCACTACATCCCAATCTTTCCACGATAGGTTAGAGGATGAATGCCCTTCGTGAGTTGAGATGTGGTGTTCACTAGTTATCCTTAACCTATAGCTTAAAGTTTTAGAATCCGTGGGGGTTATATCTATCATAGAGAGGATATGAAGAAGAGGTGGTTAAACTTTGTGAGTTGAGATGTTGTATTCCAATGTACCTCTTGAGATGAGTACTCCTCGTTAGTAGAGAATGAGTACTTAGTAGCAATCTCATTATCCCTTAACTATGCGCCCGCAAAGATATAGCTATTGGGAAAGCCATGTAAAAAGTAAAAAGAATGATCTTACTCTAGGAAAGTGAGGATCCCTCATCCGATAGGGGTTAATGTCGGGATTCTATGTCTAGCTCTCATGGTGTATGTCGATTAAGCTAACCCTCCACAAAATAATGGATTGAACTAAGTCTTCCAAAAGAACGTACTACTTAGGGTAATGGTGGTATGGGACACTATCTACTTATTGCACTAGGTAGGTTCTTCCAAAAGGGGCAATTGGTGCCAAGCCTTCTCAAAGAATGTACTACTTAAGGTAGGTGGTGGTATGGGACGCTATCTACTCATTGCGCTAAATAGTCATTCCGAAAGGGAAGACTTTGGTCGTTTGTTGGGTGTCTTTTAATGTCTTTTAATTAATTGAAGGGTTTCTTTCTCCCGAGTTGAGTAAGCTGAAAGGGATAGTCTTGAGGATTGATTTGGTGTATATTGAAAGAGACACATACATACTTCCTTCATGTCTTACCTTAGTGAGTCTTAGGATGATCCCGAGTTAGGGAAACTCTTGAGGAAAATGAGTTCACTTTCTCTTTCGCTTGGCCTTTGGAGTTCACTAATTTAGAATAGGATAGTTCATTGTAATTGCTCAAGTTTAATACATTGTGAATGCTTTAAATGATATATCGTAAATGCCTAAGGAGTTTCACTGTAAATGTCAAGTGAGTTTACTGTAGGGGTCTTTTGATTTCACTGTAAGGTTTTGGTAAGTTTTCAATAAATGTAACTTTGGTTAAAAATTATGGGAAATCTTATCTAAGTGTTACATGATGTTTCTTATGATATTTTGCTTCTAAATTATGAATGTTTTACTTAATTGGCATGAAATTGTATATAACTAAAATGTACCTTTTCGCATGTTTTTGCATATGCCGTACTCACTACATTGTTTTGTACTAACCCCATACTTTTCTATACTATAAATATAGAGTCTACAAGGCAAAGCTTAGGGAAGTTCCTCTCAAGATAAAGTGTGTCCTCATTTATTCGAGGTCATAATTCCTATCTTCTTAGTTTCTTTATGTTAAGACTTATTATGTATTTGATTTCAATCTAAAGGGTCGTGCCCCTAAGATATTTTATGTTGTGTCTTTAAGTTTGGCTTGTGACGATAAGATTTCTTAAGTATTTATTAAATATTTCCTTTATATTAAATTATTCCTGAAATATTTTAATTCCGCACTACTTTTCATTTCTTATGTAATGAATGCTAGTCAAAAGGCTTGTACAAGACCCCAAAAGTTCAAGTATGCCCGGTCATGAAACGAGGGTTCCTCCTAACTTTTAGGGGGTACTTTCGGGTCATGACATAATTTTACACCTTAAAGCCTTTCTACCACCATTGAACATAATCACAAGATAACTCATTCCCCCCCCCCCCCAAAAAAAAAGGACTTCATCCATCCATTTCTATTCTTACCATTCTTAGAACTACATGACCATACAATTTCACATCAGAATACTTCCCAACCTCATAAGTCACACATTGCCATAAACGGCTGGCTTCACATTGCAATACTGAAAACCAACCTTCACATTTACTCTTCTAGCCACAAAACCATCATAACATCAAAACTTACCTTTCTCTCCCTCAACATAGAAACATCTCACTTTCAGAGCATTCACACATAGGAAACCACCAGACAAAGGAGAATAAGAGAGATATCTTGTGGAGTTAAGTTCTAAGGCACGATACAAGAGTAATAAAGAAAGTGAAACTCTATCGTCCTATAGCATCTTGTACATGGATTTATCGCGACTCACACCAATGACCAAGACTCTATTAGACGTGGATTTTGAGACTTTTAGACCCTAAACTATTTCCCGTAACCTTATGCTCTGATATCAAATAAGTCACGACCCGCAAGTACCCCTATAAGTTATGGAGAACCCTTGGATCACGACAAGGCGTACTTGACCCTTTAGGGTCTTGTACAAGGTCTTTAACTATAATTCATTGCATTAGACATGAAAGGTAGTACGGAATTAAAACTTTTCACGAAATTTAATATAAAAAAGAATCTTTTATTAATACTAAGAAAGTGTCATCATCACAAGCAATCTTAACGACATGACATAAAAATCATAGGGACACGACCCTTTATATTTGTAAGAAATACATAATAAGAAATTATAGAAAACTAAAAGAATTAAGAACTATGCCCTCGAATATATGAGGACATACTTTGTCTTGAGATAATCTTTCCCAAGCTTTGCCTTCTAAACTTCAATATTGCTTCAAAGACCCATACCTATTAAGTATAGAAATGTATAGGGTTAGGTCAAATAATGTACTAAGTATGGCATATGCAAAAACATGCAAAAAGGGAAATTTTAGTAAAAACACATTTTCATGCCTATTAAATAAAACATTCAAGAATCTAAGAGCAAAAAAACATAAGAAAACGTCATTTATCACTTATATAAGAATTTCAATAATTATAACAAAAAGAAGAAATTCACAGTAAGATTTGCAAAATTTTGCAGTGAATTCATTTTGACTATACAGAAATCTAACTGATACCAAAATAGTGAACTGCCAAGGTCAAGCAAAGAGGAAGTGAACTCATTTCAATAGGAGTTTCCTTAGATAAGGTTATACTAAGACTCATCAATGTAAGACAAGACAGAAATGCACATACACCTCCTTTAATACACACCTAAGTGATCCTCAAGACTACCCCTTCTAGGGTTACTCACCTCGGGAGACCAAGCCCCCCACTCAATGACAATACATTAGAAGAATGCTCAAGAAACAAGCTAAGACTTCCCTTTTGGAATGCCTACTTAGTGCAATGAGTAGATGGCGTTCCATTCCACCACCTACCTAAGTAGTACACTCTTTTAGAAGGATTAATAAGTTCATTACTTTTTTGACGGTTAGCTTAACTGACTTAGACCATGAGATCTAGACATGGAATCTCGATACTTCCCTAATCGGAGAAGGGTCCCCCTACTTGCCTAGAGTGAGGTACTTCCTTTTACCTTTTACATGGCTTTACCAATAATTACACCTACGAGGGCGCATAGTTAAGGGACAAGGATATTTCTACTAAGTAACTCACTCTCTTCTCACAAGGAGTACTCATCTCAAGAGGTATATTGGAATACAACTTCTCAACTAACGAAGTGTAACCACCCCTTCTTCATAACCTCTCGGTACTTAGGCATAACTACCCACGTATTCACAACATTTTATTCTATATGTTAAGGATAAATAGTGAACACCACATCTCAACTCACGAAGGGCATTCATCCTCCTACTTATCTGATAGAGTTCTTGGAAGACAATGAGGTTGCTACTAAACATTTATGTCAACCCATGAAGAGTGTTCACCCCAAAACTCCCCTTTTCATTCCAATTCTTTAACCTCATTCATTCATTCATTCAAAGTGTGTATATATGTGTGTACATGTGACCACACCTTTCCCAATAGAATCATTCCATTTACATAAATTCTATACATGCTTACATCTTCATTCATCACATTAGACACTTAACATGCTCAACATTACACTTACTTCAGTTAGGTATATTCTAGGCATAGCATACAATTCAAGCTTCACAATACACATTACAAGAACCAACTTCATTATCATTTCATTTCGCACGTTAGGCTTTCAAAGTAACACTTACAATACATACTAAGTATAATCAAATTCATCATGTAAGCACTGCCACGAAGAAGGTGGACCATACCACTCAAGATCATTTCATATTAAAGCTAAACAAGATAAAAAACATACCCTTTAATCCAAGCTTTTATCACCCATGATAACTCCTTCAACAATTCATCATTATATAGTGCTTAGGGCAGTAGCTAAACAACAATATCAAAAAAAGGAAACCAAAGCTCAAAGACTACAATGTCATGCTCATTCAACCCATTGCTTAAGCCAAAATTTTATAAAAAGGTTTAACATGATTTCATTTAAGGTTTGGCATTAAAATAATCAACAAACAATAGAAACATCATATTTGAATCATTTAAAACATTTTCACGCAAGACCCTTATTTAGAGTTAAAGATAGAAGAAGTCAGGGTTGAAAACCATTTTTGAAAATTCATTAGAAAGGACTGCTCGAATGTAAGAGAGTTCAAGGATGAATATCATACATAACATTGAAGAAGCCCAAATGATTTTGATGAAGAACTCGACCACCAACAACCCTCCAAGCTCTTTCTTTAAATCTAGCTTCTATGAAGTTTTAGAGAGATTTTTAAGAGAGAGGGTGTTGGGGTTTTAGGAAATGAGGTCTAAATTTAGGTCTTAGGGTTTAAAATACATTAATATACCTAAAAGACCCTAAAACTATCACCCTAGGTTCACAAAAGACTTGGGGTGAATTTACCAAACACCCAAATCCAAAAAGAGAAAATGACAGCTTTTTCACAAGCAGCATCAAATGACTCCCAACCAACGGACAGTGTGTCAACGACGCCCCGTTGGTGAGGGTTCATTTGTTGGGTCTTAAAAACAAAAAACCTGAAGACTTGAAGGTCCATTTGATGGACCAAATTGCCGATCTATCGATTGGTCAACTAGTCCCGTTGGTGGATATTGCAAGGATGTTTTGAGCCTAATTCATGGGCCCTTCTCTAGGGCTCCTCGTGGGTCCTATATGGGGTCATAACCGGATGTTAAAACCCTAAACATATTCGCCTATGTCTTAGGAACATCCTACGCCAATTTCAAACAAAATAAGCAAGTAAATCTCACTCAAACACATGAGAACACACAAACACTTTCTAAGGCATATCTTCCAAATGTCATGGACGTTCTTGGACATTTGACCTCCAAACTTAACCAAACTTTACACACTGCCTAAAGACATCAATATAAACAACTTTATTATAAATTAACTCAAAAAACAATCAAGAAGCTTTGGTTCACATTAGTTCATTTTAAGGTGTTACAAAGTCCATCATCCTTTACATGAAGGATACCATTACGACTCTCAACTTCAAAGTTCATAACCTTACCACTAGGTTTAAGGTTCCACATACATAACCTTATTAGCATCATTTAAGGTCTCATATATTATTTTTTAATACATGACAAGGGTGAACTAATCCTACCTAGTCAAGACATCTCCTATTCAGATATCATTCATACATGTATCAAGTAAGTGACACAAGTCTACCAAAACAATACACAACATACTTTACTTTATCACATATAAAATATCATTCTTTGAAGCACTTAGGAATTACCCTTATCATCTTTATGTCATCCTATACATTACTATATCATCATCAATATAACCATCATAGACTCATATAGTCAAGTAGGAATAATCATGAATGATGTCTAGCTTAGACTACTCATATATGCACATAGTCATAGTCCAACATGATCTCCTAATATATAAAAAAGGAACACATAATTTCACATTATTTCTCATGTAGGTATATATGCTCATAATTCACATAAATCAACTACAAAACTTCATCTTAATACTTCAGTAGTTCGGGCAAGACCATGATCATCATAATACATAAAGTAATGTTGACAAGGCCACATTAATTGCAAGTAAAGCACATAGCACCGCCACAATAAGTGGAACATACCAATCACAACATAATTGAAGACTAATTAACATTAAATAAAGAGAATTAGGGCAGCATACCACCAATCCATTCTCACCACTTAAATCCATAGCTAAATCATCCAATTCAATACAATAGGCCCTTACTCATAGCTATATTAAATAATTCATTACATAAACTATGATATTCGATGAAACTAGGTCAATTCAATATAGATTCATCATATAAGACTACCTAGATATTAATTCAATATAATTATTACATCATTTAATATCGCATAGAAAACTACACTAGAATTCATAAACAATAGATCAATATCACTTAACCAATAATGTAGTCAAAAACAAGGGTTCATCAATTACATGGGTTCATAGGTTAATTGATTTAAATCATAAATTTAACAACAATTAAATCAATATGAAAAGATTTAACTTTAATGAAAGAACCCATGGATAGATCATGTAATTGGACAATTCATCTTCGAAAACTTTTAGAAAACTCTTCGAATGTTGGGCTCCTTGATGAATAGAGTTTCAAGGATTAAAAACCATATATCAATAAATATAATACTCCAATTTGATGAATAATGACCGCTCAAATCTCCAATTGAAGCCCTTCTTTGAGCTTTGGCTCCAATGGAGTTTTAGTGAATTTCTAAGGGATTTTTGGTTTTGATTTTGAAGAATGAATTCTTCTAAGTGTTAAAGGCTTATAAACATGTTTAAACTACCTAAAACAGCCCTAAATAACCGCCCTAACTCTTGTTTGGACGTGGGGTGAAATTTAAAATTCACCCCTAACTTAACAGTGAACCTGCGCACATGAAACAGAGAATCAATGGATGGGCACCAACGGACCGTCCCTCAAGTAACGGTCCGTTCTGTTGGTCCTTGGTTTGGGATAGAGGATGGTCCTTGGCTGACCTTCTCGCAAGCCTATGTTTCAACCCATGACACCCATCGACGGGGGGTCGACTGGCCCACGAGCCGTCTACTGCCTCCGTCATTTTGGGCTGTCTTGGACAATCCTTCCTCAAGGTTGGACCTTGGGGACTTTCACCCGAACATTTCCAATACATATATGTTCGTATATGAGTATAGGACCTACCACATCAATTTTATCCAAAACAAACACGTAAAACTCGACGAAACTTGCTAAGACACACAAGGTCGTTTCAAGGAAAACCTTTCGAACGTCATTGATGTTCTTGGACGTTTCACCTCAAAACTAAATGAAACATGACACACTGCTTATAAACACTATAATTACTCATATAATCAACTCATAATCTGATTAAACACATATATTGACCCTAACCACACATGAGACACATAGGTGACTTAGTCGTCGAACGTCTTAGTCGTCCATTGACGTTTGACTTCCAATGAAACTAAAACCCTAGCCACTACCTCATACCACAATATAGACTATTTTAGGACATTATCTATCTTGAAAACCCTATTAGCCTCTACCGTCACCTATGTAATTTTCGTGGTATTATAATAAGAGTTCATAACATTACCAAACATACAAAACCATTACTCATAAACCAACATGAAGCCCACAAGTGCAATGACCAAGTAAAGACCCATAACCTTATTCAACCCAGTAAACCCAACAAAGTACCATAAGCAATGTCTAAGATGACATAACATAGCATTAAAAGTATTCATAGCCATTTTTAGACATATAGACCAATAGCATGTCCATACATAAAACTAACATCATATAGGATCATTAATATGCAAAGCCAACATATGCATATCATTTACTTTATCAACATAAGAACAACCTTCCAAACTTCCCTCAAGACCATCTAGTTCAATGTATAGGTAGAGTCCCACACCCCTACCTTGACTAAGTCAAACCCCTTAGGTCACCCTAGTTAGTGTTCACTTTATTATTTCATTTTACTTTTTGGAAAAGTTGCATTAACTTACATAGACCTCATGATCTAAATGTGGAATCTGGTGTCATGGAACCCTACACCGAAAGAGGGTGATTACTTACCAATGTAGCACCGAAACATAAACGTAGGATTCTAGGTGCATCCACTAGCTAGTTTTCCTATGTAGGAAACATAGTTCAAGAACTAGGAGATATACTTTGGTACCTCTTTATACACTTTGCGTTGTAGTCTCAAATTTCATGAGTAACATAGTTAACCTACCTTCCCACCTTTGGAAGGAGCACATCTCACATCTAGTTCACTCGGTGCTAAGCTAGAGTTCTTTATTGAAATGTCTTTAAGCCTTTATTAATCATCATAACTTAGTATAGGCCATAGAAGACTAACCCCTTGTATATTAATATCATTAGCTCATAACAAATTGCATGAGAATGTCCTTTCAATACAACCCTTATATGTGACATCAACATATTATAATCATCATGTCATAATAAGGCACATAGACAAATCATAATCAAGATTATGTCATTTCATCTTAAATGTAATATTACCTCTTCATGTAATCACGACATTTCAAATAAATAATCATAACAACACCTACATAATATAATCATAAGACATGCTTTAATTGAACTTCATCATCAAGTATAAGCCATTACAGTCGAAGTAAATGTTTTAGATCACAAAATCTTACCGATTCTCCTTCAACAAGCTATCATCATTGGTCTTAGCCTCAACAAATCCAATTTAATTTATCAATAGGTGTAATAACATCATTCAATTGTAATTAACGCAAGACTAACTCAATTGAATCAATGCTAACCAATTCAGCATGAGTTCATAACCTAGGGTTAGGGAATTTGGGTCAATTCATGATCTATTCCACAAATTACGTCAATTCATCAAGAACTATAATAATTGAACAATAATACATAATAAACTAATCATAATAACCAGAAGAAAACATAAAATATTTAATGTAGAAGATCAAATTCGGATTAGAAATAAAACAATATGAAATCATCTTTTTGAAAACTATTATTGGAAGAATCCTTTGGGGAAAGGAATCCCAAAGGTGAAAGGATCTCATACCTTGTTAATCCTTGAATAATTATGGAGAAAAGTAGTATTCTTTCAGCCCTAAAACCTTTAGACCTTGGTCTTCTATGGAGTTTCCTTGGGAGTGAGAAAGTAGAGAGAAGGATGAGCAATTTGGGTTTGGGAAAAGTGATGTGTTAAGTGGGATTTAGGCTTAGGGTAGTTGATATAGTTACTTAAATAATCTAATTAGACAAACCTTTACCCCTAATTAGACCCCTAACTAACTAAATAACTTAATTAAATAATCCAATTAAAATTTAATAGGAAAATTTGCAGGCCTGACCTACGAGACCCGACCTATGGGCCGTAAGTGACTCGACGAGCATTGTTCCCCTCCGTCCTGCACATCCATGGTTTTGATCAGAGAGTTTGAATTTGGATATTTTTATACGAACTAAGTGTCCATAGATGGAGGCATTGAAGCCCCGTCGATTTGCCTACGCCCAATATATGGCAAACGTAGGTACCGATGCATTTTGATAGCTTTTTGCCAAAATGCAAGGGTCCTCCCCAAGGACCATTAGGGTGCTCCTTGGGCAGTCATACCTACATATTTTGACCCTAGAGATATTTTAGTACGTGTTTGACACCCTATTACAAAATTTCACCAAATTCCAACCCTTAAAACGTTGTAAAATAGACTAAGGCACACTAGCACCTCTTTGACTAGTCTCCGGATGTCATGGGCGTTTGTTGACGTCTTGACTCTAAAATTTCCTAAATGAATCATAAGAATTATTTTTGAACATAAAATAGAGTTACAATGCTTAGACACTCATGTGAGACTCTAGATTAGGTATTAGACTTTCGGAGTGTTACATTATCCCCCCCCCCCCCCCCCCC
>NC_028645.1:29541887-29552868 GCF_001406875.1 Solanum pennellii
CCCCCCCCCCCCCCCCCGCTTGGGGAAACATTCGTCCCTGAATGACACTATAATCTTTTAGGGAAAGGATAGACTCAGTATTAGAAACCCAATATCAACAACAATATCAAAACATGATTTACAACTGAAATCAACATATCAACATGGAATTTTCACATAGCTACTCAAAACATCAATTTCATTATATAAGGGCTTCATCTCACAATATCAAGAACTTCTTTCTCAACAACAACATGAGCTCAGCAACACATAAAGAGTCACTTATGCCAGAAACTCATTTCAAAACACATCAACATGCTAAATATCACTTTAAAAGGGAAACAACATACCAAATACGCAAGTAAGTGCAATTGAACCAAAAGAGCATCTTTTCATGAAAATCGCATTTTAGCAAAACTTTTAACATATTTATTCACATCTTAGTAAAACAAGTAAAATTCAATTTTACTCATTATTTTAGTTATTAGAAGGAACAACTAACCTTAATTAGTAAAGAGATGAGGATATCAGGACTTCATATCGACCTCGGCCTCCCATGTGGCTCTTTCAACAAGGTGGTTCTTCTAAAACACCTTTACAGAAGCTATTCCTCAACTTCTTCAATTTTCGATCACGGATTTCCACCGGAATGTCTTCATAGGAGAGATTATCATCCACATGTAGACCTTCAATAGGAAGAATGGATTTGGGGTCACCAATGCACTTCTTAAGCATGGATACATGGAATACCATACGAATTAACGATAACTCATTAGGTAATCTCAACTCGTATGCAATGTTAACAACCCTTTGAAATATTTCAAAGGGACCCACATAACGTAGACTCAACTTTCCTTTCTTTCAAAATCTCATCATCTGTTCCATGGGTGAAATTTTTAAGTACACCTTATCACTTTCTTCAAACTCTAACTCTCTTTTCGTATTATCGGCATAAGACTTTTTCCAACAATAGGCTATTTTTAACCGGTTCCTTTTGATATGAACTATCTCCAAAGTCTTATAAATCAATTCGGGACAAAAAAATGAGGACTCGCCAACTTCAAACTAACAACCCGGAGATCTACATCTCCATCCGTATAAATCTTCAAAATGAGCCATGGATATAGTTGAATGGTAACTATTGTAATAAGAGAACTCAACTAAAGGAAAGTATTCATCCCAACTTCCCTATAAATTAATCACACAAGACCTAAGCATATACTCAAGGGTTTCGATAATACTCTCCGCTTGACCATTTGTTTAGGGATGAAAAGTGGTGCTTAACTTCACTTCTATACCTAACCCTTTTTGGAATGACCTCCGAAACCGAGATGTAAATTGAGAACATTTATCAAAAATGATGGATAAAGGGATACCATGAAGACTTACAATCTCAATGATATATATTCTTCCACACTCTTCAGCCGAATACGTAGACTTAACAGGGATAAAGTATGCGAATTTCGTCAACCTATCCATAACCACCCATATAGAGTCATTTAACCTTCATGTGCGAGGCAAAACTACTACAAACTCCATAACCACTTTAAAGTGGGAACATGTATTTCTTGAAATAAGCCACCTATCTTTATGTTGTCAGCTTTCACATGTTGATAATTCAGACATTTTGCAACACATTCTACTATGTGTCTTTTTAAGCCATCCCACCAAAATACTTCTCTGAGGTCATGAGACATTTTTGTAGAACTCGGCTAATCGAATAACTAGAACCATGGGATTTCTCCAGGACCGATAAATCAGATCATCCACTTTTGGCACACCCAACCTCTCTTGGTACCTTAAAACACCATACCCCCTAAGGAGAATGACTCATTAAGCTTGCCAAGATCTGATTCTTTTAACTCCATGAATGATGGGTCAAAGTGTTGCTTAGACTTCACCCCAACAACCAAAGATTATTCGGAGTTATAATGGACCATAACACCGCCATTATGAGAATCTTCCAATCTAACATCCAAATGAGCCAACCTATGGACATATTTCACTATGCCTTTCTTGCCCTCTTAAACATGAGACACACTACCCATAGTCATATAACTTAAAGCATCTGCCACCACATCGACCTTGTCGGGGTGGTAGAGATCACTCATATTGTAATATTTCAAAAATTCCAACCACCTTCCTTGTCGTAGATTTAACTACTTTTGAGTAAACACATATTGCAGACTCTTGTGGTCGGTATACACATCAACATGAACCCCATAAACGTAATGCCTCCATATTTTCATGGCAAACACCACAACCACTAAATCGAGATCATGAGTTGGGTAGTTATTCTCATGAACCTTGAGTTTCCTAGAAGCATACACTATCACCTTACTGTGTTGCATAAGTACGCTACCCAATCCTACTCGGGATGCATCACAATATACCACGAAACCCTTAGTACACTCCGTTACGGTCAACACTAAAGAGGTGGTAAGCCTATCATACAAGATACAGAAGCTTCTTTCACAAGCCTCCGACCACTCAGATTTCACATTTTTTTGGTCAAAGATGTCAAAGGAGATGCAATGGATGCAAAACAGTCCACAAACCTCTTATAGTACCCGGCTAGACGCAAGAAACTTCTAATGTTTCTTGGAGCCAAAGGTCTAGGAAAATTGCTAACCGCTTACAATGAGGTTTACATAGTTATCTCGCTTACACATAATATATATAGCAGGAGTTTACATGTTTCGTCGCATAGGTTGTATTACATAGTGTTTTACTTTTATTTCACATATATAATATAACAATATAATATCATAGGACGTCTTGGATAAGTCTCACATATAAACAATCTAAATTGAATACAACAATCGGGCATAGGCCTTACTTCACTTCAACAAAGGCCACATATAGGCGTATACTACAATAATCTTCAAATGAAAAGGAAAAACTAAATGTCTTTAAACTAGAAAAACATCAATATCTAAATACTGGCATCATCCTCAGAAGGTGAGGACCTACCAAACTTGGAGAATACGAATCCAAATTATCGTCAAATGGACCTTCTAGAAACTCAATGACTGAAACCTACATAGTTCTAGAAACATAAAAATATGGTTTAGTACACACTTATACTAAGTGTTGTAATATTTACATAAAACGTTTGAAATCATGATAAAGGGGACATTTTTCAAAACAAGGTTAAGTTACTTTGAAAATCCTTATGCACGATCAAGAAAACTTATAAGCCAATAAACACATGTTCCTTAAGACAAATCCATATACATAATAAGACCAACATCATCAAGTATAACCAAATCAACATGTATCTTAGCATAATTGAATACATAAAAGACCCCACTCTAAAATAAATAAATAACAACCAAGCATTTATAAGAGTTCATAACATTAACACGCATACAAGACTATTACTCATAACCCAACATCAAGCTCACAAGTGCAATGACCAAGTAAAGTCCCATAACCTTACTCAACTGAGTAATCCCAACAATGGACCATAAGAAAAGTCTAATATGACATATCATATAATTAATAATATTCATCATCATATTTTAGCAATATAGACCAATATCATGTTCATACATAAAACTAACATCATTGTAAGATCCCAAAAATTACTTAGGTGATCTAGAGCCTAACATGGTTGTAATTATGGTCTATGGTCCTAAAGTTACCTAATCTATGGTATTGAGTTAGTTTTTAAGAGTTTAGGTGCATTGGAAGTCAAACGTTAAGGGACGACTAAGATATTCGATGACTATATCACTTATGTGCCTCATATGTGTTTTTATGTGTTTATGTGTGATTAAAGAGGTTAAAAGGTACTTAAATGAGTTATTATAGTGTGTATAAGATGTATGTCAAGTTTTGTGAAGTTTGGAGGTCAAACGTTCAAGAATATCCATAACGTTCAAAAGGTTTGCCTTGAAATGACCTTGTGTTTCTATGCATGTTTCATCGAGTTTTACGTGTTACTTTTTGATGAAAATCGTGTGAAAGGTACTAAAGTCATGTAATAACATGTTTGGGTTGGAAAGTTCCGGAAAATATTTCCAAGGACCATCCAAGGGTCCTTGAGGAAGGACCCTTCATGAGTGCCCAAGACTGTACAAGATAGACCCGAAGGACATAGGCAATCGACGGCTCGTGGGCCATTTGACGCCAGATCGATGGGTGGAGTTGGTTGATACATAGGCGTGGGAGGATATTCAGAAAAAGACAAGACTCAGCCCCAGACCACGTACCAACAGGACGATCCGTTGGTAAAGGGACGGACTGTCAATGGGCAACCATCGTTGGGTCTGTTCCTGCGTGCAATTCACTGTAAGTTGAGGGGTGAACTTGTAAATTCACCCCACATACAAATTAGAATATTGAAGTTTCCTAAAGGGTCTTTTAAGTATTTTAAATATTCTTATAAGCCTAAAACACTTAGAAGATTTCATTCATAAAAAATCAAAACCAAAATTCCCTTAGAAATTCCCTAGAACTCTATTGGAGCAAAAAATCAAGGAATGTCTTGGATTGGACAATTGAGTGGAGATTATTATCAAATTAAATAATTAGATTCATTGATATATGGTTTTTATCCTTCAAACTCTATTCATCAAGGATCAAAACTTGCAAAGATGTTTTCTAATGTTTTCAAAGATGAATTGTCCAATTTCATGATCGATGAATGGGTTTTTGCATTAAAAGTTTTTGTGTATTGAATATTGATTGAATTTTAATAATTTAATGATTTTAACTCAATTAACCTATGAACCCATGTAATTGATGAACCCTTGTTTTTGACTACTTTATGGGTTACTTAATATTATTTTAATGTTTATGAATTCTAATGTAGTTTTCTATGGCCTCTCTAACGATGTAGGAATTGTATTAAGTTGATGTATAGGTTGTATTATATTGATGAATCTCTATTGAATTTACCTTGTTTCATTTAGTATGATAGTTTTTACATTGTATTGATGTTCATGTCCATTGGTAAGGGCCTTATGGTACTGAATTCGATGATTTAGCATAGGATTGAGGTGTTGAGGATGGAGTGGTGGTACGCTGAAATATTTCCCTTTATTTTTTGTTAATTAGACCTCAATTATGTATTTATTAGTATGATCCAATTATGGTGGAGCTTTTATATGCTTTACTTGCAATTGATCTGGCCTTGTCGGCATTATTTTAAGTAAAACGATGATCATGGCTTTGTCGGAAACTACTTGAAGTATTATGATGATTTGTGTAGCTGATTTATGTGAAGTATGAGCATATATATCTATATAGGAAGTAATGTAAAAGCATGTGTTTTTCTATGTATGTTAGGAAATCATGTAGACTATATCTATGTGTTTATGTGTATAGTCTTATGGTTGATGCATGGTTGTTCCTACTTGACTATATGAGTCTATGATGGTTATATTGATGATGATGTGGTATAATATAGGATGACTTAAAGATGATAATGGTTGTTTCTATGTGCTTCTATAATGACATGTAATATGTGTTAAAGTGAAGTATGTTGTGTCTAGTCTTTGTTGACTTGTGTCCCTAACTTGATGCATTTATGAATGTGAACATGTGGTATCTTGACTTAGGATGCTAAATCCTCTTAGTATTGTATGTATGAATGACATGTGACCTTGAATGATGTTAAGAGGGTATTAATCTGAAACCTTGAACCTAGTGGTAAGGTTATAAATGTTGAAGTAAATAGGTGTAATGGTATCCTTCAAGTATAGGAATGATGGACTTATGGTTGATTTGCTGGAACGACATTATATAAATCCTTAGGAAAGTCATGATGAGCTTCTTGTCACAATTGTAAGATAGCCTTAGTGGATCTTTCTTTGGTATGGTAAATGTAATTCCCTTATGAACATGATATGGAACCCCTTTATATGAACCTTTAATGTGAATCACTCTATGATAACAAAGGCTAGCACCGAGTGAGTATGGTAATGGATGTAGTTCTAGTTAAAGAATTAGACTATATTACAAAGCACGCCCTTCATATTCCTTAACCATGTGCCTACATGGGATATTTTTATGTTCTACCATTGGGAAGTATATCACCCTTATCGGAGTAAGTTAGAACTTCGGATTCATGATTTGCTATCATGGTCTATGTCGGTTATTTCCTATTCTCATCATATGGGATACCTACAAGCAATATAGAAGTTCTATGAGCTTTAGGTGGTGGTATGGGACGCTATCTAGATATTGCACAAAAGGCTTTGAAGGTGTTAGTTAGAGTCCCTAGGTCTTGTCCAAGACTATTATTTTAATGTCCTTATGTGATGAATGAATCTTAAAAGAACTAATGAATGTAATGACTAAAGTTAATAAAGAAAGTATGTTAATTGAATAAGTACTTATGTAGAGTAGTTAAGGGTTGTCTAGTTAAGGTGTGAAAGGGGCATAACAATGGTCAGTTCGTATCTTACCTAGATAAGTCTTAATAATTATTCTAGTTAGGGAAGATGTTTATTATGTGGACATGATCTAAGCCTTACGTAGTCTTAAGGATTATTGAGGTAGTTTTAAAGAGGTTAATGATGGACGATATCTTTTTTATTTACTTAAATATGTTTTTTGATAGCCTTGGTAAGGGAAATGTCATATTATATATGTTATGTGTTTTGGTTTCTTGTAAGTGTGTATGTGTCTCATTATGAGTAGTCTTAAGGATCATTTAAACATGCCTAGAGAGGGTGTATGGGCGGTCTCTGTTTGTGTTTCTTAAGTGAGTCTTAGGATAGCTTTTAGTGAGAATACTACATGCTAGGATGTATCTAAGTGAAGAGAAGGCAATCCACTGTAACAATGAAGGAATTCACTGTATAGGGAATTGAGGTTACCGTAAAGTGACCTTAAAAATGCTATAAATTGCTTAAATGTTTTTTTATGTGATTCTAAGGTGTTAAATGTTATTCTTATGATTATGATATGTTAGTTAAGTCAAAAAGATGTATATTTCTAATAAATGTCCGTTTTCATGATTTTTATACATTATTTCGTACTTAGTACATGTGGTTGTACTAATTCCAGCCTTTTATCTATATCTATTGTGTTTGTAGGTGAGGAGCATTTGGGAAGAAAGACTTGGATCATAGAATCAATCAAGTGATGTTGAAGTATGTCCTCAATGGACTCGAGAGCATCTATCAATGTCTTTCATGTCATTTATTTCAAAATATTGTAATAGACTATGTATTTCTATATTTTGAAGTATGGGCCGTGTCCCAAGTATTGTCCTGTCTTATGTTTGATGAAATTGAGACATTGTATTTCCTATATTTTATATGAAAGAATTTTTAAAGACTTATAGATGTTTTGCGAAAAGTTTTAATTCCGCACTACTTTTCATTATGTATAAGCGATGAACGATACGTGAGGGCTTGTATAAGACCTCCGAGAGGTCAAGTACGCTTGTTGCTCTCCGAGAGTCCCATATCTTCTAGGGTGTGGTCTCGGGATGTGAAAATCATATAGGAACATTAACATCTAAAGTAAATGTACGCATATCATTTACTTTATCAACATAAGAACAACGTTCCAAGACTTTCCTCAAGGCAAACTAGTGCATGGTATAGGTAGAGTCCCATACCCCTACCTAGACTAAGTAAAAACCCTTAGATCACCCTAGTTAGTGTTAACTTTATTTTTGCATTTTACATTCTCGAACACTTGCCTTTACCTACATAGGCCACATGACCTAAATATATAATCTAGTGTCATGGAACTCTACATCGAAAGAAGGTGGACTAGTCGCAAACGTAGTACCAAAACATTAAGATAGCATTCTAGGTGGATCCACTAACTAGTATTCCTATGGGGGCAATATAGTTAAAGTACTAGGATATATACATGGGACCCTCTATATGCAGATTGCATTGTAGTCTCCAATCTCATGAGTAACATTGTGAACCTACCTTCCCCCCTTGGGAAGGGACAAATCTCACATCTAGTTCACTTGGTGCTAAGCTAAACTCCCTTTTCGAATCCTTAAACCTTTATTAATCATCATAACATAGCATAGGCCATAGGAGACTAACCTCTTGTGTATTCTTATCGATAGCTTCTTAGGAATTGAATCAGAATGTCCTTTCAATACAATTCTTATATGTGAGATCAACACATTAACATCATTGTGTCATAATAAGGCATATAGACAATTTATAACCAACCTTATATCATTTCATCTTAATCATAATCTCACCTCTTCACATAATCAATACATTTGAATTACACCATTAACAACATCTACTTAATATAATCATAAGTCATGCTTCAATTGGACTCCATCACCATGTATAATCCATCACAATTGAAGTAAAGGTTTGAGATCAAAAAATCTATCAAATTCTCCTTCAACAAGCCATCATCATTGGTATTACCCTCAACCAATCCAATCAATCAATAGGTGTAATAACATCATTCAATAGTAATTAACAGAAGAACTAACTAATTGTATCAATACTAACCAACTCATGAATTCATAACATAGGGTTATGGAATTTGGGTCAAATCATGATCTATTCCACAAACCAGGTTAATTCATCAAGAACTATCATAATTGAAAAATAATACATCATAACCTAATCATAATAATCAAAAGAAACCATAAAAAATTCAATTTATAAGATCAAGTTTGGATTAGAAAGAAACCCATATGAAATCATCTTTTTGAAAACCAATTGTGGAAGAACCCTTTGGGGAAAGGAATCCCAAAAATGAAAGGATCTCATACCTTGTTATTACTTGAATAATGATGGAGCAAAGTAGTTTTCTTGCTACCGTAGAACCCTTAGACTTTTGTCTTCTATGGAGTTTCCTTGGGAGAGAGAAAGTAGAGAGAAGGAAGAGCAATTAGGGTTTGGGAAAAGTTATGTGTTAAGTGTGGTTTAAGATTAGGGCAGTTTGTATAGTTACTTCACTAATCTAATTAGCCAACCATTAACCCCTAATTAGACCCCCTAACTAACTAACTTAATTAAATGGGCAATTAAAACATAACATAACAAGTTGTAGGCCTGACCTACGAGACCCCGACCTATGGGCCATAGTTCAGTCGATGGGCATTGTTCCCCTAAATCCTGCACATCCTTGGTTTTGATCTAAGAGTATGCATTTGACCTTTTTTTTTAGAAAAAGACTATGTAACACTCTGAAAGTTCAAAAACATCAAGCAACGCCCATGACATCTGAAGACTAGTGCAAAATGTGCTAGTGTGCCTTTGCCTATTTGATGAGGTTTTCGGAGTTGGAATTAGACGAAATTTTGTGGTAAGCTGTCTAATACGTATTAGAGTTGGTTAAGGGTCGAAAATTCTTGGTAAGACTCCCCAAGGACCACCCAAAGGGTACATGAGAAGGACGCTTGCATTGTGGCTTAAAGTTCTCTTGAGATAATAGCCATCGACTGTTGCAGGCTACGAGGCTTGGACTAATCGATGAGGCATCGATGGCCACCAGCAATGTTCATTTATACATGTTGGAAATTGTTCAACTTTGGACACTCTCCGACCAAAATGACGATTGCACATGACGGGGGTCCTGGCTGTCGACTGACCTACGACCCGTAGGTCAGGGTCTCGTGGGTCAGGGCTACTATTTTGCCCTCAAGTTTTAGTTAGTCAGTTTTACTAATTTAGTTTTTTAGGGGTTTATTAGTTATTAGGGTGTGTTTAATTAGGTTAGTTAATTAACTATTAACCTACCCTATGTTTAAACAGAACTTAAAACCTCTCCATTCCCAAAACAATGGCTCTCCCTTCTCTCTACTTTCTCTCTCCCAAATAAAAGAACTCTATTAAAGAGATAGGTCAATATAATAAGGGAAGAAAGAAGGGTGATTTTCTCCATCATTCTTCAATAATTAACAAGGTATGTGATCCTTTCACTTTTGGCATTCCTTATCCCAAAGGGTCCTTTGAAAATTGATTTCAAAAAGTCGAGTTTCATGTGAGTTTCTTTTTTTACTGCGAAATTGATCTTCTAAATTGCATTGTCTATATTTTATTCTGATTATTATGAGTATATTATGAAATATTATGATTCAATTATTCTTGTACTTGATGATTTATCCTAGTTTGTGGAATATATCATGAAATCGACTCAAGTCCCTAACCCTAGGTTATGAACTAGAGATGAATTGATATGAAGTGATTCAATTGACATCATTATTGTATTAATTACTGTTGTATGATGATGTTACACCAATTTTTGGGTTGAATTGGATGGTTGATGGTAAAACCTTGGATGATGGCTTGTGAACGAGATTGGGGTAAGTCTTGTGATCTCAAACCTTTACTCCATTAAAGATTACTTGTGTTTAGTCATGAAGTTATATTGAAGTATACCTTATGATGAGATTTATTAGGTTTGGTATGATGTTGAATTTAAATGTCAAGATTTATGGCTTGTTAAAATTGGTTAATATGTAAGGATGTCAGGTTAGTGAAGAATTTCTTATGTGTTTTATTATGATATGGTGATGTAAATGTGCTAACCTCACATGTGTTAATTGTATTGAAAGGAAGTACGCATGCAATTTGTATTGAGCTATGACTATGACTATATAAGGAGTAGACCCTATGACCTAAACTAAGTTATGATTATTAATAAAAGACATTTCAAAAGGGACTCTAACTTAGAAGTGAGTAAACTAGAAGTGAGGAGTGTCCCTTCCCACAAAGGGAAGGTAGGTTCACTAATGTACTGATGAGATTGGAGACCATAATGCATGTTGCATAAAGAGGGTCCCAAATACATCTCCTAGTTCTTGAACTATGTTTCCCTATAGGAATGCTTGCTAGTGGATCCACATAGATGCTATGTTCATGTTTTTGTACTACCATGGCAAGTAGTCCACCTTATTTTGATTTAGGGTTCCATGACACCCGATTCCACGTTAGCTTATGTTGTCTATGTTATTTAAGGCAAGATGTTGTCACGACCCAAAACCGAGCCGCGACTGGCACCCACACTTACCCTCCTATGTGAGCGAACCAACCAATCTAAACCTTAA
>NC_028645.1:29562276-29598157 GCF_001406875.1 Solanum pennellii
GTGACGGTCCGTCCTGCCATTCCGTTACGAAGTTCAGAGAATCGATTTCAGTACCCAAATTTCAGAAGTCCAAGTCTTTTGGAACGAGACACCCTCGACGGCCCGTCGTGTCCATGACGGTCCGTCGTGGGTTCCGTCGACTCACACAGTTTTTCCAGAAATAAAATCTGCTGCTCAAAACGACTAAACAGGTCGTTACAGATGTTCCCTAAAGTAAAAATAAAGTAATAAAGTTTACTCTAACTAGGATGACATTGTGGGTTTATCTTAGTCCAGGTAGGGGTATGGGACTTTGCCTATCCATTGCTCTAGTTGGCCTTGAGGGAAGTCTTTGGAGTATGTTCTTACTTTTATGCTCTTATAAAGTAAATGAAATCTATGTGTTGACTTTATATGTTGATCATACTATATGATGTTGGTTTCATGTATGAACATGTTATTGGTATATATTTCTAAATATGATGATGATTACTATTGATGTTATATTACTAGATGATAGGCATTGGTTATGATTCTTAGTTGGATTTAGTTGATTGAGTAAGGTTATCGGGATTTACTTGTTCATTGCACTAGTAGATTTGATGGGGGTTATGAAGAAATGTCTTGTATGTATTGTTATGACATGAACTCTGATATGTTCTTTGTTGATATGCATGACGTTGAAGTTGTGTTGGTTAAGGTTCTAGTATGCTATTAATAATGTTGATTTGGTTATACTTGATGATGTTGGTCTTGTGATGAATATGCTATTGTATTAATGAATATGTGGTAATTGTCCTATATGAGTTCTTGATTGTGCATAAGGCTTTTCAAAGTAGCTTGGTATGGTTTTGAACAAATGTTCTTTTAAGCATGATTTCGGTATTGTGTGTTCATATGATTTCATACTTACTACAAGTGATGCGCTAACCCTATTTCTCCCTTTTTCTCTAACATTATAGGTTTCTGTGATTGTAGGGTTCATGACCACTTTGAAAGAAGGCTTGGATCATTTCTCCAAGTGTGGGTATGTCCTCATGATCTGAGGATGTTGCCTTTCTATCACTCTACCTATGTTACATTGTTATAGTCTAAAGACACTCACGTCACTCATGTATTTTCAAGACATTGTTGTAAACCCTAAGTGGCTCTTTTACATTTATGTAAGGGCTATGCCCGTATTGTTCTATTCCTTTTAGATGTTTTAATATAAGACATCCCTTTTGAGACTATGTTATGTATATTGTCTATATATGGCATAAAAATAGAAGACTGTGTAATCTTCTTATGAGTAGTCTATGTATACTCGTTGTGAATGTATTATGTATAATAAAGAGGTCTTAGTAAACGTCATGAAGTAGATGTATTTGAAAAGTTTTATATTTTCCATACTTTTTAACCTATGAATGTAATGATGAAAGCTATGAGGCTAAACCTAGTCCTCTAGAAGGACAACAGCGCCGGTTACGTCTAGGGGGTGCTCCCTGGATGTAACAAACTTGGTATCAGAGTATGATGTTGAATATTCTTAGAAACAATATCTCATTAAACCTTGTCTATGTAGATTCTTATTAATAATTTTGAAGCGCGCCACACATATCAATGAGAGACTATTGATGCTTAGAAAGTCTCATCTCCTATTCCTATGTCGTGCCTCTAGAATCTTGTTATGCGTGATATACCGTGGTTTAATGTTATTTTTAATGCTTTTTCCTTAAGTTTAGTGTGTGTCCAAAAGCCTTTTTTTAGTGATTTTTATATAAGTTTCTCTTTATTTACTGGAACTCTGTCTAAAGAGGAATGCATAAGTTTTTGAGCAAGAAATGCAAAAAAGTTACCACCTACGGAGCTTGTGACGGTCCGTCGAGCTTGTGACGGTCCGTAGGTGGCATCGTGGTGAAGCTGCTGAAGGAAGATGGGGAAGTCTGACCTGAGTGTGAGATTATGAAGTTCATGACGGACCGTCATAGCCAGGACGGACCGTCCTGCTTGTTCGTCGTGATGATCAGAGAGTAGTCCCAGTACACAAATTCCAAGATGTTTAAGTGCTATGGAACGGAGACCCTCGACGGACCGTCATGATTGGAACGGTTCGTCATACCTGTTCGTCGAGGATAATGAAGAAAGCAGCAGAAGGATTTGTAAAGTATAGGATGACGGAGGCCATGACGGCCCGTCGTGACCACGACGGCCCGTTACGAGGTCCGTCGGCTCGAACGCATTTTGACAGATTTTAGCAATTAGAGTGCTCCTTTTATTAGGTTTTTGTTTTTATAAATAGTTGGAAAAACCACGTTTTTGAGGTTAGGCTCTTGGTTATTTTAGACTCTTTGTTAGTAGACTCTTTGTTATTAGACTTTTTGATTTTTAGACTTTTGGAGAATCTTTAGTCCTCGTTTAATTTTAGTAATTGAGACATTTTTTCTGGAATTGATTGTTGGTGATTTTGTTTATTAATCAAGTGAATTTCTGGATTTTAATCTTTCTCATCAAAGTAAGTGCATGAATTCTTATATTATATATATGAATATTGTGATTATGACTATGGGTAACTAAACTCCATAACTAGGGTTGTGGGAACCATTGGTGAATAATAAGGTAAAATCTAACTAAAATAACACTTCTAGAATAGTGTCTTGCATGTATTGATAATTATTTCGCTTAGAAGTCTTTTTAACGGATGGCCAACGTTAGAACTCGCGTTAATGCTACTTGCCGGACCAAGGAGGTAGATAATAGGAAAAGAATTATCAACATAGATTTAGTGTATACTATCTAATAAGCTAGTGTTGATTGGTACGAGGTAATAACTTAGTCAAATATCGAATACAATGCTTAATATGAGGTAAAGGTATGGGTTAGTATAGTAACACACGTCGCCAGACTGAAATTTTCTAGATGTCGGACCAAGGATTTAGAAATACATAACTTATCACTTTGCATGCAAGATACTAGGAAAGAATTGTTATAGTTAGAATTATCAAATTAAGAACCTGTGGGGAACACTTAAATCCTAGTTACTTTTATATAATTGATTAAACTCCAAGATTTGAATTTGTTAGTTGTTTACTTTAATTTAGGTAGTTATTTTTATTAATTTCGAAATAAAAACCCCCCTTTTATTGACTTTTATTTTCTAAGAAAATAATTGACTAAATAATAGTAATAATAGATTAAAGTTAGGTCTGAACTATTTTCCTCGTGGGAATGATCCCAACCTCATTAGTTGGGTTCTTTACTTTACGACCGTTTTACTTCTTATTTGAGAAGTAAGTTTGAGTGTATCAATTTTTGGCGCCGTTGCCGGGGAAAGTAGCTTTTAGATTAACAAAAACTTATTACTAAAGTTTAGTCAATTTTTTATTGATTTTACTTTTTTATTGATTTTTATTCTTCAGAACTATCTTCCTTGTATGCCAAATACACGGAGAGGAAGAGAACCCTTGTTTCCCTACGATCACGAATTAGAGCATACAAATATTAATCATAACATGGGTATTAACGATGATGAGTCAAACCTTAACATCCCAGCTCCTGTTGATGTTCATGGATAATTATTATCCGATGATACGAGTGAAAATCTACAAAGGGGACAAAATTCCGCTCCACGTCCTTAAGAATACTACAAAGGCTATGATAATATTACAGACTATCATGGGCCAATTTTCTTCCCCCCTCTACGACAAGGCCACACCTTTGTGGTAACTAGTAGTCTGATGAAAATGCTCACTGCCAAAGGTTTGTTTTCAGGTCTACCTTCTAACGACCCACATCCCCGTATAGCTAAGGTAAGGGCAGTGTGTAAAAGCTGTGTAGGGAGGCCAAATTTGGATTTGGATGTAATAGGGCTAAGAGTCTTTCCTCTCTCACTAACGGGAGAGGCTGCTATTTGGTTCACTGAGCTCCCTTATAACTCAATTTTCACTTGGAACCAACTAAGGGACGTTTTCTTAGCACGTTACTACCCGGTCTCCAAGAAACTAAACCACAAAGACAGAGTGAACAACTATGTGGCACTACGCTTCACCTCATTTTTGAGAAGCGTCCCCAATCACCGAATAGATGATGAGTCACTAAAGGAATACTTCTATCGGTGACAGGATGATAATAATAAAGAGGTATTGGATACTATAGCGGGTGGTTCTTATGGGGAGTATCCTTATCCCGAGATTGCTAAAAAGTTAGAGAAAATATCCCGGAATAATAAAGCTTGGAGTACTAGGAAGTCAGATACAGGGAGAAATACCTTCGCAGCGCATTACAGTCACAACCCAGCCACAGATGAGATTAGTAGAGAGATTGCTCAGACGAGAACTGAGCTTGGGTTGGTATTAAAACATGTCACTGAGGTGCAGAAAAGATAAATGCAGTTAACTACTTGTCTAAACCACTAGCACCAAATGATGAATGTTATTATGAGGAAGATTCGTATGCGGTAAATGAGCAGACGGGGGTTTTCCGACCGAGTGCCCAAGGCTCTAATCAAGAGAATTGGCGACAAGGCAACGAAACCAAGGTCGGTTATATGGTAACTATAACCGTGAGGGTCATTATGTTCGAGATGGAAATTACAACTGCGACAACAACTTCAACAGCGGTAACTATGGTAATACAAACAATAGGAATGGGCCCTATGTTCCTCATCAAAATCGTGAAGTTACTCCTAGGGATGGTGGGGGTAGTATGGCGCGAGTTGAGGATATGTTGCACAAAATGATGAGGAGGTTCGATTCTAGCGATGAGCACACTAAAGAGTTGAAGAGTGATTTAACGGGTATTGGGCAGAAAGTCGATACACATGCAATATCGATTAAGCAGCTTGAGTTACAATTGTCCCAATTATCTACAACTGTGAACACACGGCCGGGCACTCTTCCTAGCAACACTGTCCAAAATCCGAAAAATGATGGACAGTGTATGGCAATCACCACTCGGGGTGGTAAGCAAACCTTTGACCCACCTATGCCGTCTAATGAGAAAAAGGTTATAAAAGATAATGATAAAGTGGTAGAGGTTAGTGGTGAAGTAGAAGATAACACTGGAAAAGATGTTGAAGTGCCTAAAAAGGTAACTCCCATGCCTAGACCACCACCCCCATTTCCTCAAAAAATAATGAAAAAGACCGAGGATGGTAAATATCAGCGTTTTATAACAATGTTAAAGCAACTTTCTATCATTGTCCCTTTGGTAGAAGCTTTTAAAAAAATGCCCGGTTATGCCAAGTTTATGAAAGATCTAGTTACAAAGAAAAGATCGGTCACTTTTGAGGATGATGATAAAATGCAGCATTGTAGTGCTATTGCTACAAGATCTCTGGTACAAAATAAAGAAGATCCGGGTGCGTTCACTATTCCTTGTGCAATCGGGTTATTACATTTTGCGAAAGCATGAGGTGATCTGGGGGCAAGCATAAATCTCATGCCCCTCTCGATTTACAAGAAGTTGGGCTTGGGTGATCCAAAGCTCACTGCGATGCGTCTACTGATGACCGATCGAACAGTAAAAAAATCCCATAGGGATACTCCACGATGTGCTAGTGAAAGTGGAGTCGTTCATATTTCTGGCAGATTTTGTTATTCTTGGTTGTGAAGTCGATTTTGAAGTGCCAATTGTTCTTGGGAGGCCATTCCTTGCTACGGGTAGAGCCTTAGTTGATATGGAAAAGGGGCAAACGAAATTTCGGTTGAACAATGAAGAAGTGACCTTCAAAATTTTTGGGTCCATGAGGCAGAGTGGTGAGCTCCAATCGGTATCTGCTATATCCTGCAAAGTTGGTGAGTCCTCTGAGACACCGATAGAAGAACGTCTAAGTGTAGAAGCATTAGCGGCAGTGATAATGAATTTTGATAACGATTGCATTGAAGAGTATGAGTCATTAGCCGCGGCTCTTGATCGAGGTGATATTCAGTTTAAACCAAAGAAATATTAGTTAGACATGAAGAATCGCGAGTCTCCACCCGCCAAACCATCTATAGAGGAGGCTCCAAAGTTAGAACAAAAAGATCTTCAACCACATCTCAGGTATGAATTCTTAAGAAATGGTGACACTTTGCCGGTAATCATTGCATTAGATCTGAATGAACAACAAGTTGAGAGTTTGGTGAAAGTGCTAAAAAGGTTCAAAAGAGCTATTGGGTGGACTATTGCGGACATTATTGGGATCCCCCTTGGTATTTTTTCTCATAAAATCCAACTTATGCCCGATCATAAGCCAAGTATTGAGAACAAGAGACGCTTAAATCCTCCTATGCAAGAGGTCGTGAAGAAGGAAATCATTAAGTGGTTGGATGCTGGAGTAATCTATCCGATCGCCGATAGTAGTTGGGTATGCCCTGTTCAGTGTGTACCTAAGAAAGGTGGAATGACTATGGTCCCCAATGAGAAAAATGAACTTGTTCCACTGAGACCGGTTACTGGATGGAGGGTGTGTATTGATTACCGTAAATCAAATGCATGGACTGAAAAGGACCATTTTCCTATGCCCTTCATGGACCAGATGTTGGATAGACTTGCTGGGAAAGGGTGGTACTATTTTCTTGATGGATATTCGGGGTATAATCAGATTTCTATTGCGCCAGAAGATCAAGAGAAAACCACCTTTACTTGTCCATATGGGACCTTTGCGTTCAAGAGAATGTCGTTTGGGTTGTGCAATGCACCTGCCACATTTCAGAGATGTATGATGTCGATATTCTTCGACATGGAGGAAGATACTATAGAAGTTTTTATGGATGATTTTTCTGTGGCTGATGAATCATTCGAGAGGTGTTTGAACAATTTATCTGAGGTCGTTAAGAGATGTGAAGGCTTAAATTTAGTATTAAATTGGGAAAAATGCCACTTCATGGTGAAAGAAGGTATTGTTTTGGGTCATCACATTTCAGAAAAGGGCATAGAGGTTGATCGAGCTAAAGCGAGGTAATAGAGAAACTTCCCCCACCTATCTCTGTAAAAGGTGTGAGAAGCTTTCTTGGGCATGCAGGTTTTTACCGGAGATTCATCAAAGATTTTTCAAAAATTGCACATCCGTTGTGCAAACTGCTGGAGAAAGATTGTAAATTTTATTTTGATGAATCCTGTCTTAAAGCATTCGGCGAGCTAAAAGAAAAATTGGTGTCTGCACCTATCATTATTTCACCGGATTGGAACAGTCCATTTGAGGTGATGTGCAATGCTAGTGGGGTTGCTCTTGGTGTAGTATTGGACAAAGAAAGAACAAAATCCTTCACCCCATTTACTATGCTAGTAAATACCTAAATGAAGCTTAGAAGAACTACACAGTGACTGAGCAAGAACTCTTTGCAGTAGTCTTTGCTATTGAAAAATTTCGCTCCTATTTGCTAGGTACTAGAGTTATAGTGCATACTGACCATTCAGCATTGAGATATTTGATTAGAAAGAAGGATGTGAAACCGAGGTTGATTCATTGGGTATTCCTTCTACAAGAATTTGACTATGATGTAAGGGATAGAAAAGGGACCAAAAATCAAGTTGCCGATCACTTTTCCCGACTAGAAGATGAAGCTATGAGAGAGTTAGGGGATAAGACTGATATTGATGATACTTTCACCGATGAGCATGTATTGGCTGCCTCACAAGACTTGATTCCATGGTTCGCAGATTTCGTGAACTATCTGGCTAGTGATATTATTCCATCGTACCTGTACTTTCATCAAAGAAAAAAGTTCATGTACGATGTGAAGTTCTTTTGGGATGAACCATACTAATATAGAAGTTGTGCCGACGGGCTTATTCAGCGTTGTGTGCCAGAATGTGAGATGTTGATTGTTTTAGAGGCATGCCATTCCTCACCCGTTGGTGGACATCATAGTGGTATCCGAACTGCTCATCAGATATTACAATTTGGTTACTATTGGCGAACTCTTCATCAAGATGCTCATGAGTTTGCTAAAGCATGTGATAGATTCCAAAGAGATGGAGGCATTTCAAGAATGCAAGAGCTCCCTCTAAACCTCATTATTGTGATTGAGTTATTTGATATTTGGGGTATTGACTTTATGGGTCCTTTTGTGAGTTCTCATGGAATGAAGTATATTTTAGTAGCGGTTGATTATGTCTCTAAATGGGTGGAAGCTATCACCCTCGCAAACAATGAAGGGAAGAGTGTCACTGCGTTCTTAAAAAAAATATATTCTCTCATTTTGGCACCCCAAGGGCAATGATTAGTGATGAAGACTCCCGCTTTTGCAACAGATTGTTCAAAGGATTATTGGAGAAATATGGGGTACGCCATAATGTGGCCACTCCATACCATACTCAAAATAGTGGGCAAGTTGAAGTGTCAAATAGGGAGATCAAACAGATATTGTCAAAAATAGTGAACGCTAGTACAACAGATTGGTCAAGGAGGCTTGATGATGCTCTATGGGCCTACCGGACAGCGTATAAGACTCCCATATATATGTCTCCATACCAACTTGTATATAGGAAATCTTGTCATCTTCCGATTGAATTAGAGCATAAAGCCATGTGGGCTATGAAGAAGTTTAAAATGGATTGGAACGAAGCTGCAGAACAACAGTTAACTGGGTTGAATAAACTCGATGAATTTCGCCTAAAAGCTTATGAAAGCTCTGAACTCTACAAAGAAAAGATGAAGTACCATGACCTAAAAATTGAAAAATGAGAGTTTATGGTTGGGGATTTGGTGCTTTTATTCAATTCTAGGTTGCGCTTGTTTCCGGGCAAGTTCAAGTCCAAATGGACTAGCCCTTACTTGGTTACCCATCTATACCCTCATGGAGTAGTTGAGTTTGAAACCAAGGAGGGTGTGCGGTTCAAGGTGAATGGAAAATGCATAAAAATCTATTTCGGGTATGCTGAATCGGCGAATTAAGTGATCGAGGCATACCATCTTGATGAAGTCTGAGTAATCAAGTGTCTTCAGTCGTGCTGCGATGTTAAATCAGGCGCTAGTTGGTAGGCAACCCTATACCTATAGTTTTCTTTCTAGTAATGGTAATTTTTTCTACTAATGGGTTTTAAATTTATAGGCACATCACCAGGAAATTCTTTAGAAAATCACTCTGCAACAATCACTGACAGATACATCGACGGATCGTCACACACGCGACGGACCGTTGCATGAATCTGTTGTTCCAGTTATGTCTTTGATTTATTTTCAAAACTAGGGCACACGCGACGAAACCAATGACGGACCGTTGCATCTGTGATGGACCGTCATTGGGGACCCGTTGCGTCATTAATGAGCGTAACGGACCTGACCCGGGTGGGGTATTTTAAAAATTCTTAACCTTTAAAAACCCCACCCCTTCATTTCACCCATTTCCTTCACTCTTTCTCCCATTTCCCTCCCTTTAACACATCCAACTTCCTACCTCTCTTCTCTATTAACAGATCATTTCCTCAATTCCCCAATTCCTAAAATCTACTCTCTACTAGTCAGAGTCTGCTGCCATGACGGCCCGTCGTGACCACGACGGCCCGTTACGAGGTTCGTCGTCTCGAACGCATTTTGACAGATTTTCAACAATTAGAGTCCTTCTTTTATTAGGTTTTTGTTTTTATAAATAGTTGGAAAAAGCTCGTTTTTGGGGTTAGACTCTTGGTTATTTAAGACTCGTTGTTAGTATACTCTTTGTAATTAGACTATTTGACTTTTACACTTATTAAGAATCTTTAGTCCTCGTTTAATTTTAGTAATTGAGACATTTTTTCTGGAATTGATTGTTGGTGATTTTGTTGATTAATCAAGTGAATTTCTGGATTTTATTCTTTCTCATCAAAGTAAGTGCATGAATTCTTATATTATATATATGAATATTGTGATTATGACTATGGGTAACTAAACTCCATATCTAGGGTTGTGGGAACCATGGGCGAATAATAAGGTAAAATCTAACTAAAATAACAATTCTAGAATAGTGTCTTGCATGTATGGATAATTCTTTCGCTTAGAAATCTTTATAACAGATGGCCAACGTTAGAACTTGCCTTAATGCTGCTTGCCAGACCAAGGAGGTAAATAAAAAGAAAACAATTATCAACATAGATTTAGTGTATACTATCTAATAAGCTAGTGTTGATTGGTACGAGGTAATAACTTAGTCAAATATCGAATACAATGCTTAATATGAGGTAAAGGTAAGGGTTAGTATAGTAACACACGTAGCCGAACCACGGTGCAGAGTGAAATTTTCTAGATGTTGGACCAATGATTTAGATATACATAACTTGTCACTTTGCATGCAAGATACTAGGAAAGAATTGTTATAGTTAGAATTATCAAATTAAGAACCTGTGGGGAACACTTAAATACTAGTTACTTTTATTAATTGATTAAACTCCAAGATTTGAATCTGTTAGTTGTTTACTTTAATTTAGGTAGTTATTTTCATTAATTTAGAAATAAAAATCCCCCTTTTATTGTCTTTTGTTTTCTATGGAAATAATTGACTAAATAATAGTAATAATAGATTAAAGTTAAGTCTGAACTATTTTCCTCGTGGGAACGATCCCAACCTCCTTAGTTGGGTTCTTTACTTGATACGACCGCTTTACTTCTTATTTGAGATGTAAGTTTGAGTGTATCAATGTGCTTTCAAGGTTAAGGATTGACCTAATGTGAAGTGGCAAGACAAAGGAAGCGGGCAAACTCAATCTAGTTGTTCTAATGTGGATGCTCTAACGAAGAATCACTTTTATGTTGTTCGCTCTAGAAGTGAAGTAGAGAGTTCTCCCGATGTGGGGACTGGTATGTTACAAGTGTTCTCTATTGATGTTTACGCTGAACATGGTTCGGGTTATACATTATCTTTTGTTACTCCCTGATAGCTAGGCAGTTTGATGTTTTGTCCGATATCCTAAATGAACCTTTCATGGTATCTACCCTAGTAGGTGATTTGGTGGTTGAAAATATGGTATTTAGAAATTGTCCTATAATGTTTCCCAATAGAGTTACTCATGTTGAATAATAGAACTTGATATGTTCGGTTTTGATGTTATTTTTGGGATGGATTGGTTCCATGATTGTTTTGCTTCCATTGATTGTAGAACAAGAATTTTCAAGTTCAATTTATTAAATGAACCTATCTTAGAGTTGAACGGGGGGAATGCTATTCCTAGAGGTCGTATTATTTCTTGTCTTAGGCTTGTAAAATGATCTCAAAAGGGTGTTTATACCATATAGACTCTGAAAATCGTCCCATTGAATTAGTCCCCGTAGTGAGGGAATTTTTGGAGGTATTTCCTAATGATATTCGCAGAATCCCTCCCGAACGGGAAATGTATTTTTTTTTGACTTACTACCGGATACCAACCCCATTTCATTTCCTCCTTATCGGACAATTCAGGCTGAATTGAAAGATTTGAAGGCTCAACTCAAGGACTTACTTGACAAAGGCTTGATCAGACGTAGTGTCTCTCAATGGGGTGCACCGGTATTGTTTGTGAAGAATAAGAATGTGTCTCTTATAATGTGCATTAATTATCGCCAACTCCATAAAGTCACTATTAAGAATAAGTATCCGCTCACTCGGATTGACGACTTGTTTGATCAACTCCAAAGGGACAAGCTATATTTGAGATCGGGGTATCACCAACTTAAGGTGAGAGGTGACGATATACAAAAAACGACACTTCATACTAGATATGGTCACTATGAGTTCTTAGTGATGTTATTTTTGTCTGACTAATATCCTGGAAACATTTTTGGACCTCATGAATAGGGTGTTCCGAAGTTATCTAGATTTATTTCTCATTGTCTTCGTTGACGACATCTTGGTATATTCAAAAAATAAGGGTGAATACATGGACCATTTGAGAGTGGTGTTGCAAGTGCTTAAGGAAAACCAACTATTTTCCAAGTATAGCAAATGTGAGTTTTGGTTGAGGTCACTAGAGTTTCTTTGTCATATCATCTCTAGTGAGGGAGTTGAGGTTAATCCAACGAAAATTGAGTCGGTCAAGAATTGGACTAGACCATTGACTCCAACTGACATTAGAAGCTTTTTGGGTCTAGCGGGATATTATATGAGGTTTGTGCATGTTTTTGCGTCCATTGCATCTCTGTTGATTACCTTGACCAAAAAAAGTATGAAATTTGAGTGGTTAGAGGCATGTGAAAGAAGCTTCCAAATCTTGAAAGAGAGGCTTACCTCCACTCGGTATTGAGTTACCGAAGGGTACCAAGGGATTCGCTGTATATTGTGATGCATCTCGAGTGGACTTAGTGTGTGTATTTACGCAACATGGGAAAAAGGTAGCTTATTCTTGTAGACAACATAAGGTGCATGAGAAGAATGATCCAACTCATGATCTTGAGTTAGAAGCCGTGGTATTTGCCTTGAAAATATGGAGGCATCATTTGTATGGTGTCCATGTTGATGTGTATACCGACCACAAGAGTCTTCAATATCTGTTTTTTCAAAAAGAGTTAAAGCTCCGACAAATAAGGTGGTAGGAATTATTAAAGGATTACGACATGAGTGTTATCTACCACCCCGGCAAGACCAATGCAGTTGCGGATGCTCTAAGTCGTATGACCATGGTTAGTGTGCCTCATGTAGAAGAAGAAAATAAATACCTACTAAAAATATCATTACAACGAATCGTGTTTGGAGCTTAAGGTAAAGTCTAAGAAACACAATGATCAACCATTGATTGGAGCTTAAGGTAAAGTCTTTATCTTTAGGGAGGGAAGTGTCTTAAAGTATCAAGGAAGGTTGTGTGTGCCCAATATTGATGACTAGAGAAACCGGATTCTTGAGGATGCTCATGGTTCCCATTATTCCATTCATACGGATTCTACAAAGTTGTATCATGACCTTAGAGAAGTGTTTTGCTGGAAAGTCTTATAAGGGGAAATAACGGAATTTGTTGAAAGATGTCCAAATTGTGAATAAGTGAAAGTCGAGCACCAAAATCCTAGTGGGTAACTTCAAGAAATACAAGTTCCCACTTGGAAATGGGAAAATATTAGTGTGGACTTATTGGTAGGTTTGCCTCGGACTTAGAAGCAACATGAATCCATATGGGTGGTTGTGGATAGGTTGACCAATTCCACTCATTTTATACCCGTCAAGTCTACATACAGGGCGGAAGATTATGCAAGGATCTTCGTAGATTAGATTATGTATCGCCATGGTATTCCGTTATCCATCATATCATATAGGGTGCACCATTCACATCTAGGTTTTGGAGGTCATTCCAAAAAGGGTTGGGTACAAAAGTGAAGCTAAGAACCGTGTTTCATCCCTAAACGGATGGTCAAACATTTCACATCCCAATACCACACCCTAGAAGATATGTCACTCTCGTAGTGAAACTGACGTACTTGACCTCTTGGAGGTCTTATACAAGCCCTTACATATCGTTCATCGCATATACACAATGAAATGTAATGCAGAATTAAAACTTTTAATAAAACTTTTCATAGTTTTTAAAACTGTTTCAGATAAAATCATAGGAAATATTAAGTCTCATTCTCGTCAAACATAGACATGAGAATACTTGGGACCCGACCCATGCGTAAAATAATAGAAATACTTGGTCTATTACAATACATCGAAATAAAAGACATGAAAGACATCCATATATGACCTCGAGTCAAATGGACATACTTCAACTTCACTTGAATGATGCTACGACCCAAGTCTTGCTTCCCAAAATGCTCCTCACCTACCAACTACTATAGAGATAAATAAAAGCATGGATTAGTACAAGCACATGTACTCAGTATGTAATAATGCATAAAATCATGAAAACGGACATTTATTGGAATATGTATCTTTTGATTTATTTATCATGATATAATCATAAGAATAACATTTATCAACTTATAAACACATAACGTAACATTTAAGCAATAATCACATTTTTGAGGTAACATTACAATTAACTTAACTCATTGTACAGTGAATTGCTTCACTGTTACAGTCAAGTATCTCTTCTTATGTTTTTACACATCCTAGCATTTAGTCTTCTCACTTAAAGCTATCGTAAGACTCACTTATAAAAAAGAGAGATCGCCCATACAACGTCTCTAGGCATGCCTAAATGATCCTCAAGACTACTTATAATAAGACATGTACACACTCACAAGACGTCAAACATATGAACATGAGATCCTTCTACCAAAGGTGATTCTAAGTCTCACTTGAAGGAGTTGTGCAACGAGCACCCATACAATCCCTTTCAAACACACCTAAGAGATCCTATAGACTACCTATGATAGAATCATTCTGACTTAATACAACAACAAATAGAGACATTCTCATTCCAAAGGCTATCAAAAGATTTACTTAAGTAAATCAAGAAGATAATGTGCATGATTTACCGCTCCAAGATTACCTATAATCCTTAAGACTACCTAAGTCTTAGATCATGTCCACATAATCAACATCTTCCCTAACTAGAGTCATTATTAAGACTTAGCAAGGTAAGATATGAAGTGACCATTCCTATGCCTCCTTCACACCTTAATTAGACAACCCTTAACTATTCTGGGTAAGTACTTATACATTTAACATACTTCTTTATTAAATTAAGTTAATACATTCATTAGTTCATTTAAGACTCATTCATTACAAAAGTACATTCAAATAATGGTCTTCGACAAGACCTAGGGACTCTAACTTCAATTGTGCAATGTCTAGATAACGTCACATACCACCACCTAAACCTCATAGAACTTCTCTAATGCTAGTAGTTATCTCATATGATGAGAATAGGCAATGACCTACATAGACCATGATAGAAAAGTATGGAAGCCGAAGTTCTATACTACTCTTATGAAGGTGTTGTACTTGCAAATGGTAGAACTTGGACATATCCCATGTATGCACATGGATAAGGAATATGAAGGGCTTGTTTTGTAAGCTAGTCTCATTATTTAACTTGAACTACTTCCCTTACAAAACTCACTCGGTGCCAGCCTTCGTTCTCATAGAGTAAATTACATTAAAGGTTAATATAAAGGGGTTCCATATCAGGTTCATAACACAATCACATTTACCCTACCTAAGAAAAGTCGAGTAGGTCTACCTTACAATGGAGACAATAAGCTCATCATCACATTCCTAAGGATTGATATGATGTTGTTCCAACCAATCAACCTTAAGTATTTCATTCCTTTACTTGAAGAATACCATTGCGACTTTGGACTTCAACATTCATAACCTTACCACCAGGTTCAAGGTTTCACATAAAGACCCACTTAATATCATTCAAGGTCACATGTCATTTATACATATAAGACTAAGAGGCTTTAGCATCCTAAGTCAAGATATCTCCTATTCACATTCATACACGAAACAAGTAAGGGACACAAGTCAACCAAGACAAGACACAACATACTTTACCTTAACACATATTACATGTCATACTAGAAGCACATAGAAACAAACATTATCATCTATAATTCATCCTATATACTACCATATCGTCATCAATATAACTATATAAACTCAACTACTCAAGTAGGAACAACCATGGATCAACCCTAAGACAATACACATAAAGCCATAGTGATAGTCTACCATAATCTCCTAACCTACATAGAAAGAACACATACTTTCAGATTACTTCATATATAGATAGATTACTTCATGATTGTTGTATTACTTAAAATAACGCTGACAAAGACAAATCAATTGCAAGTAAAGCACATAACACCGCCACCATAAGTGGATCATACAAACCACAACATAATTGAAGTGTAATTAACACAAAAAAAAGAATTAGAGCAGCGTACCACCACTCCATTCTCAACACCACAATTCGAGGCTAAATCATCCAATTCAATACCATAAGGCCCTTACCCATGGCCATGAACATCAATTAAATATAAAAACTATGATACTAAATGAAGATAGGTCATTCATTATAAATTGATCAATATAAGAAAACGTAGATATCAATTCAATATAAATATTACATAAATCAATAGCCCAAAGAAAACTACACTTGATTTCATAAGCGTTAGTCAATACCACTTAACCCATAACTTAATCAAAAACTAGGGTTTCTCAATTACTTGGGTTCATAGGTTAATTGAGTTAAAATCATATAATTAGTAAAAATTCAATCAATATTCAATCTTAAAAATCTTTAATGCAAGAACCCATGGATAGATCATAAAATTGGACAATTCGTCTGTGAAAAACTTTAGAAAACATCTTTGAAAATTGGGCTCCTTGACGAATAGAGTTTAAAGTATCAAAAACCATACATCAATGAAGCTAAATCTTCAATTTAATGAAGAATATCAACTCAATTCTGCAATCCAAACCCTTCCTTGAGTTTTGGCTACAATGAATTTCTAAGGAATTTTGGGTTTTTATTTTTGAAGAATGAATTCTTTCAAGTGTTTTAGGATGATAAACATATTTAAAATACCCAAAATACCTTTTATAACCTCCAATAATTTTACTTGGACATGGGGTGAATATACAACTTCACCCTCAACTTAACAGTGAATAGTGCATGGAGGCAGTCCACCA
Source organism: Solanum pennellii (assembly GCF_001406875.1). Lineage (NCBI taxonomy): Eukaryota > Viridiplantae > Streptophyta > Magnoliopsida > Solanales > Solanaceae > Solanum > Solanum pennellii. The sequence goes on from NC_028645.1 coordinate 29,578,737, forward strand.
ACAAAGCCAATCGTCCACCCGTCCCTTGACCAACAGACTATCTAGTTGGTTCGTGGTTGGGGAATGAGGCTAGGCTTTGGATTCCTCTCCCCCACTCCTAAGTTCCAATCGACGATACACCACCAGTGGGGAAAAAGCTGACCCACTAGGCATTGATTGCCTCCGTGGTTTGGGCTATCTTGGGCAGTCTTGGGCACCAACTTTGGGTCCTTTATCAAGGACCCTTGCATGGTCCTTGGAGATATTTGCCCAGACTTTTCCAAACAAAACATGCTCGTATATGATGTGACCTCTCACATAAATTTCATCCAAAATGAACACGTAAAACTCAATGAAACATTCATAAACACAAAAGGTCGTTCCAAGGCAAACCTTTCGAACGTCATGGACGTTCTTGAATGTTTGACCTCCAAACTTCACGAAACTTGACTCATTGAATATATACACAATATTAACTCATTTAATAACCTTATAACCTCATTAATCATATATAAACACATAAAACAACATATGAGGAACATTGGTGTCTTAGCCGTCGAACGTCTTAGTCGTTCTTTGACGTTTGACTTCCAATGCACCAAAACTCTTAGACTATTCCTCTATATCACATTATAGGATATTTTACGACATTATAACATCACGACAATCATTTTAGTATCTAGTTCACCTAAGTCATTTTCGGGATCCTACAAAGCAGAGGGCACAATTCACACCCTTGAGGATACGCTTAGAGCTTGCATAATTTATTTCAATCGAAATTTGTATAAACATTTTTTTTTGGTTGAGTTCTTATATAACAATAGTTCCCAATCAACTATATCTATGGCTTCTTGCAAGCCTTGTATGGTAGGAGATGTAGATCTCCAATTGGATGGTTTGAAGTGGGCAAGTCTTCACTCTTTGGTCCTGAATTGATTTAAATACTTTTGAGAAATTTCATATGATATGGAACTGATTAAAAATAGCCTTTAGCCGGCAAAAGTCTTGTGCCAACCATAGGAGAAGGGATTCATAATTTTAAGAGGGATATAAGGTGTATCTAAAAATTACGCCCATGAAGAAAGTCGTAAGATTTGGAAATAAAGAAAAGTTATGTCCTCGTTATGTGGATCATTATGAAATTTTGCAAAAGTTTTGAAAGGTTGCATAAGAGTTGAGATTACCAAGAGAATTGGCTTCGGTTAATCCAGTGTTCCATGTCTCCATGCTTAAGAAGTGCATCGGTGATCCCGAGTCCATTCTTCCATTGAGGATCTAGGTGTAGAAGAGAACCAGACAAGTAAAGAAGTTGAGGAACAAAAAGGTGGCTTCTATAAAGGGGTTATGGAAGAACCACCTAGTTGAGGGAGCATCATGGGAGGTCGAGGCCATATGAAGTCACGTTACCCTCATCTCTTTATTTATTAAGGTTATTATTTCCTAATAATAATGAAAATATGAATGAAACTTAATTTGACCTGTTTTGAAAAGATTTGAAAGTTTTTTTATAAAGGTTTTTGCTAAAAATGAAGTTTCATATGAAAATGCTCTTTTTCTCAACCTTACACTTATTTGTGTATTTGGTATGTTCTTGGCTATATGAAATGATATTGAGCCTGTTAATATGTGTTAAAACAGATTTTTGCATAAGTGACTCTATTGATTGTGTTGAGCTCATGTTGTTGTTGAGAACGTAATTCCTCATGATATGGTTTTGAGCTCTTATGTGTTGCAACTGATGTTTTGAATAACTTTGTTTAAATGACATGTTAATATGATTTGAATTGTAACTCATACTTATATTTGCATATTCTTGGTTGGGCTGCTAGTATTGAGTCTATCCTTTTCCTATCAAAGGATATTTAGTGTCACTTGGGGATGAATGTTCCTATGGGAGAAATATTGTAACACTACGAAAGTTAAAAAACCTAATCTAGAGCCTCAAATGAGTGTAAAAGATTGTAACACTATTTTAAGATCAATAATAATGTATAAAAGCCACTTAGGACGTTTTAGAGTCAAAACGTCAAGGAACGTCCACGACGTTCGGAGACTAGTCCAAAATGTGCTAGTGTTACTTAGCCAATTTGATGGGGTTTTAGGAGTCAGAATTTTAATAAATTTCGTTGTAAGGTATATAAAATGTATTAGAGTTGGTTTATGGTCAAAACATTTGGATACGAATCTCCAAGGACCACCCAAAGGGTCCTTGAGGAGGATTGTTGCATTTTGACTAAAAGTTGTCTTGACACAATAGCCATCGACGCTTGAAGACTAGGAGGCGTGTCCTGATCCACGAGGCATCGATTTCCACCATCGATGGTCAATCTATTAAAAAAACGACGAGTGCACATGACGGTGGGGGTCCTGTCCGTCGACTGACCTACAGCCCGTATGTAGGGGTCTCATAGGTCAGGACTTGTGTTTTACTTTCAAATTTTAATTATAAGTTTAATTATGTTTATTCTTTAGGGGTTAAATTAGTTATTAGGGGGTGGTTAATTAGGTTATTTAATTAACTATATAACCTACCTTAAGTCTAAACACAACTTAACACCTCTCAATTCTCAAAACACAAATTGCTCTTACTTCTCTCTAATTTGTGTCTCCCAAATAGAAGAACTGCATTGAAGGGATTGGTCAAGATTATTAGGGCATAAAGGAGGGTTCTTTTCCCATCACTCGTCAACAATTAACAAGGTATGATATCCTTTCACCTTTGGGATTCCTTTCCCCAAAGGGTCCGTTCAAAATTGATTTCAAAAACATGAGTTTCATGTGGATTTCTTTCTTTTGCAAAATTGATCTTCTAAATTGCGTTGTCTATGGTTTATTTTGATTATTATGATTATATTATGAAGTATTATGATTCATTTTTCTAGTTCTTGATAAGTTAACCTTGATTGTGGAATAGATCATGAAATTTACCCAACTCCCTAACCCTAGGTTATGAACTAGTGATGAATTGATGTGTAGGTATTCAATTGACTTTGCTATTGTAATAATTACAATTGTATGATGATATTACACCCTTTTTTTGGTTGATTTGAATGGTTAATGGTAAAACCTTGGATTATGGCTTGTGAACGAGATTGGGGTAAATATTGTGATCTTAAACCTTTATTTCAATTATTATTACTTCTTTTTAGTGATGAATTTATATTGAAGTATACCTTATGATGAGATTTATTAGGTTTGGTATTATTTTGAATTGAAATGCGTTGATTTATGAATTGTAAGTGTTAGTTAAGATGTAAGAATATAAGGTTGGTGATGAATTGCCTATTTTCTTTATTATGATATGGTGATGTAAATGTGCTAACCTCACAAGTGTGAATTGTATTGAAAGAAAGTACTCATGCAATTTCTATTGAGATATGACTATGAATAATAAAGGGTGGACCCTATGATCTAAACTACGTTATGATTTGTAACAAACCTAAAAATGGATGAGATAAGAAATGCTTAATGTGTCAAGAATGCCTATGATTAGACCAGGGTTCACATGGATTGATGCGCGTAGAACCAGTCCCTGGAACCCTTGCTACAGCCAAGCCAACTAACTTGGGGACATAGTTTAGATTGGAGACGTTGCGTCCAACCAAGTAGAGCTCTAAAATATGAAGATTTACTCGGAAGAGTCTTTACCGGATTTAAAAAGGGAAAATCTTAGGTTTGGAGGGTCTAGGGGTAAAATGGTTTTTTTCCACGCTAAGGGTAGTATCGTAATTACCTTAAATATATAATTAATTATATAATTAATAATGTGGAGGGGTATTTTGGGGAGAGAGGGCAAAAATTGGGCTGTTGAAGTGAAGTCTTGCTCCACCGGGTTCGAACCTACGTGGATGCAATGAATTAAAGTAACTTTTTATTTAAGATATTGAATTAATGTAATTCATTAAAAGTTATTATTCATTATTTTATTTAAAATAAAATAAAAATATGATTTTTATTAAATAAACAAAACCTTATTGACTAAGTCCTAAAACTAGACTCCTAAGCCTCCTACAACTCTCACAGTCTCACGTTTATCTCTCCACTCTCACGCTCAATCTCTCTTATTCTTTCACACATATTTTCTCTGACAAAATAAGATACAAAAGCAGAAAAATAAACCAAGTTCTTCACACTTGAAGAACTCACACAAAATAACAAGAAAACACACGTTAATCGCACACTAGGCTAAGGGACGTTGTCATTCAAGTGGAGTTGATATTGAGAAAGCTTAGATGTGTTCTTGGGTGAATTTTTTGAGCATAAAGTCATGAATTTAACGTCAAAAAGGTATGGGTTCGTTTCTCTCTTGGTCCCTTTCACAAGAGACCCCTTAAGGTTCAGAATATTCATTCCGAAAACTAGGATTGCTCCCCGTTGCATGTCCCTGTCACTATCTCCCATTGAATCATAGGTTAGTTATGTTTACTGGTAGAAAACTAATGATGAAATGTGTTTTCGTGATGATTATGTGTTTATATGTATGTTTGGAATTGTGTGACTTATGTTGATGTTTCCGAAAATGTAACTACGTGTATATGTGTTTGTTGCTGTGGCAATTTTTCATGGTTTAGGACTTGAAATGGTATGATAGTTCTTTATATTTCATGTACACATGTTGATGTAAATGTGAGTTTCATATGAGCTGAAATATGGATGATTTGAGGGGTAATGTCTTGGCTAAAGGAATACATGAATACACACTTAAATTGTTCTAAATGCACTTCGAAATTCCCCTAAGAACTAAGGTCTAACTTGATGAAAGGATGCTGAAAAATTACAAGAAAATTTCCAGCTTCTATTGATGAATTTCGTTCAGCAAAGAGGGTTCAAAATGTTGAAAAAAGGAATTAAAACAAGTGAGGTCATGGAGGATTGAACCCGTGACCTCAGCATATTAAAAACCATAAAAATAAAGAATTAAAAATAATTGTGGTGAAGGGGATTTGAACCATGGTATTGGATGTAAAATGTAATTTAAAAGAGAAAAATAAGAAATGAGAGGAGTGGGATTCGAACCCACCACCTCTCGATCATATTAAAAGAAGAGTAAAACAAAAAATAAAAAATAAAATGTGAGGCATGGGAATCGAACCCGCGACCTCTCTGCAGTAAAGGAGAGTCAAATGATATGAAAGAAAAGAGATGTGAGGCGTGGGAATCGAACTCACGACCTCCTAGGCAGATTTAAGGTGAAAAATTAAAAGAAACTAAAGAGGGGTTGTGGGGGTTCGAACCCACAACCCCTCGGCCAAAGGAGAGAAATTTAAAGGCAATGAAAATAAAAAGTAAATGAGTTTGTGGTGGTTCGATCCTAGATCCTCGTAGTTCCATTAAGCAAAAAATGAAGAGAGAAATTAAGAGAGAAATAAAATGAAGGCATTGGGGCTCGAAAATGGGTCCCCGAACCGTATGGATCAAACCAAAATGAATAAAAAAATGTAAGTGTTGTTCAAGGCAATTGAAAATCGTGTGCCCTTCCCCAAATTCCGTATTGATACATACGTCATACGTTAATTAAATGTTCAAGAATAATGTTGCCTACTTAGATCGAAATTGTGATCTTGTCATACATACAAGATGCATAAGTCTTGTACCAAATAATCTTAGGAACATATGAACCACTTAAACGAACTATGAATGAATCCTCACAGCTTACATATATAGTTCCATAAGTCTAACATATGTTAAAAAAAATAAGTGAACCTAAGATATATGTAATGAAATAGTGTAACCCTAGAAAGGTTAACTAATAGTGTAAGACACACTAAATGGCCAAGTGCATTGGCATATGATGAAACAAATCTATGTAATGAAATGATGAAACCCTAGAAGGTTTAAGTAAGCGTGTGGAACACAGAAATGGCCAAGTACATTGGCATATGATGAATTGAACATTCACGTAAAAAGGGTGAGTAATTATGAAGAACAAATATGCTAACGTTAATGAATGTGCTGACAACATGATAGAATGCTAATGTAAAAGATAAGAGCAATCTCAAGTGAGCCTAAGTAAATGTTACCAAAACGTACTCACCTATGAGAGTGTAAAGATAATGAAGAGACCAGTGTCTATGAACACTCTAATGAAAGTATTTAGATTAACACACTTAATAGTAATGATGAGATGAGGAATCATCTATTGAGCTATGATGTCCTCATACTAGAAGCCAGCTTCTATGAAGTATGAGTTGACTGTAATGAAACTTTATAGTGAGCACCGATAGACTAGCTATGAGCGGTGATGCTTTCTTTTGGGAGGGGCAGAGGTTCATGCAACTCTCATGAGATGAGACTGTCCGACATGCCAGGTATGGGTCTCCTTATATATCGTAGTCTTCGAACCTATACTGCCAATATAGGAATCTATCGGGGTTCAATTCCCATGTACGCTAGCATGTTTTAGGTCACTTTGGCCAGTGATTCCACTTCTTTTCTTTTTGGGGTTTCATGATGCTCACATGACCTATATTGGTTCAAGTTAGAGTTCCCAGTAAATGAATGAATGAGGCCAGCCTCAAATGATGCACATAATTAAATTTATGGTACCAAAGGTATTAGGAAAGGATAATCAAGAGGTGAGTTAGACTCAAGCAATGACATTAGGTCATTCTTGGTCATTGCACAGCGAACCCGATGAAAGTCAAAAACTACATCCTAGGTATAACTAGTGTTCACACTAGCCTATGAACAAAATGAAATGAAGTACGTATGAATGAATGAAGTAGACTCTGTGTTTGCAAGTGAAGACTCCCTAGTTGAGGTCCCATACGTTGAGCCCTCGTTCTTGGGAAGTCTTAATGTCAAGTCCATGATTCCATGGTCTCATGGAATTTGAATGAATGATATGAACAATATTATGTGTTACATGAAATATGTCATGTGTTTTTTGAAAAATGACAAGTTTTATGATACTTGTTACTTTCATGGCATGACTTTCCAAATCAAAATTTGGCAGGTCCATTGACTTTCTTAATAAAAATTTGGCAATTCCACTGACTTGAATTTCCATAAATCATGTTGTTAGGAAAGAGCTATTATTTCTTATGCATGTCCTTGGTGTGTGCGTGCATATACCCATAATTAGTACAAGTGTGTACTAATTCCATACAATTATCTATTTTAAGGTGCAGGCACAGGTGTACATTAGATCGTACGATACAATGTTACAGCTATCCGGACGGGGAGCTTTCATCCGGACATGGTAGGCCCTCATGCTTTCGAGGCTATCTACTGTTATTATCCAGCTTATATGTAGTCCTTAGCTAGTGGAGCATGTTCAACTAATGTTTCATTTCCCACTTTATTTCAGATTTTGATTTGGTTGTCATTTTGGCAAGTACACATTTAATGCAGCTATGAACTATTTCTTTTATTTGATTATCTTAATGTTAGATGGTTGATTGTGAACATTTATGAGTTTAAGTAGAATGTCTTACACGAATGTTAAATAACAAAAATTTAAAATTTTCCGCAAAAAAATTAACCTAGATGAAGTAAAGATGACGAATGTAGGCTTGTATGCGACGTCTGAGAGGTCAACGACGCCGATCTCGTCTAGGGTATAGATTTCGGTCGTGACTAATTTGGTATAAGAGGAATATGTTAAGTTCCAAGGATAATAAGTTCACATCAACCACATTGAGTATTTTCTAAGTCATGGTAGTGAAATGCACCACTATCCTGAATTAGAGACTGCATGATGCGTAGGAAAATTTCCCTTCTTCTGATCTTATTGTGCCTTTCCTAATGTTTGAATTACTTGTGTTATGATCTTTTCTAACATCAAATCCTTGTTTTTTTTACAGTGAATGAATACTAGTAGAGCTATTTGTTAGAGGAGAGGAGTAGGAGCCACTGGGGACAATCAATTTCCGCTCCAGGCTCCAGCTGAAGGATTAGCAATACAAGTTAACCCTACTGGGTTAACTGATGCTTAGGTGAGGGCATCTCTGTCCCAGATGGCACTGGACATCACCATGTAATCTCAGGCCATGATTTCCCAGATCAACCGGCACAATGTTCAAAGGGAGAACCTACCGGTACGTAGCATTGCTGTCAGGCTATGAGTCTTTACAAGGATAAATCCTCTTTTTTTCACAGGGTCCAAGACTTCAGGATCCCCAAGAATTCATGGATGAGGTACACAAGATTTTAGTGGCCATGGGGGACACAAATACTGAAAAGGCTGAGATGGCTTCCTATAAGCTCAAGGATATTGCACAGACTTGGTGCAAGATGTGTCAGGATAGACGAGCTTTGGCGGCGTTCCGGTCACGTGGGAGCTATTTAAGACAGCCTTCTTTGAGAGATTTTTCCCCAAGGAGATGAGGGAGGCCAAGGTTGAGGAGTTTATAAACCTTAAACAAGGATCTATGATAGTATGGGAGTATTCCCTGAAGTTTGTGAAATTATCCAGGTATGCCACTTCTCTTGTGTCTAACAACAGAGATGAGATGAGTAGATTCTTGACAGGGATTGCTGAGGATCTCGAGGAGGAGTGTAGGGTAGCTATGTTGCATGACAGCATGGGCCTTTCCAGGGTTATGGTCCATGTCCAGCAAGTGGAGGAAAGTAGGAAGAGGAAGCACACTAGGGCAGGGAAGAGGTCAAGGCAAGCTGAGAAGAATTTTTCAAGGTAGCGTAGTACTAAAATCAGGGATAAGCCCAGGTTTACGAAGGGACTCTCCCACCAAGGGGAGTAAAGTTCATCCAAAGGTCTCTATGATAGGAATTTCGAGTCTAGAGTTAAGAGAAAGAATGAAGTAGATACACCTCAAGAGAGACCACCTTGAAGGAAGTGTGGCAAACTACATGGAGGAGAGCGTATGATGGGCACTAATGCTTGTTACAGTTTTGGCAAACCGGGTAACGTGGTGAAGGATTGTCCGATTAGGAGAGGTCAAGAACAAGGGAAGTAGAGAGTTCAATCTAATGGTCCATGTGAACAGGCTCCAAGGAGGCAACGATTCTTCGCACACAAGTCTATGGGTGCAGGGGAAGGCACCTCTGGTGAAGTCTCGGGTGAGTAGCCTTAATTAGTCTTTCAGGTATTTCACTATGTATGGTGTTTATGCACTAGTATGAGGTTAATATGTTAGATTCATCATGTTGGTTGCTAATTGTATGACTTACATGTTTACTTATGTTGTATGCTTTGATGAGACTAGTTTAGGAAACAGTTCCTTAGTCTATTAATATGAAGATACTAGTAGGTTTCAAGGATGGTCACCATTAAGTTAATATGTGAATCAAATATTCACCAATGGGGAATATTGAATTACCTATGTATGCATACATTATATAGATGACTTACTTATTGTTAGTAAAGAGTAGTTTCATTCGGGGACAAATGTTCCTAAGGGGGAGATAATGTAACAACCCTAAAAATGGATAAAATAAGAAATGCTTAATGTGTCAAGAATGCCTATAATTAGACCAGGGTTCACACAGATTGATGCGCGTAGAAGCAGACCTCGGAACCATTGATACAGCCAAGCCAACTAACTTGGGGAGTTAGTTGAGCTTGGAAAGGTTAGGTCCAACTATGTAGGGCTCTTGAATAGGAAGATTTACTCGAAGGAGTCTTTACCGGACTTAAAAAGGGAGAATCTTAGGTTTGGAGGGTCTAGGGGTAAAATGATCTTTTACCAGGATAAGGGTAGTATTGTAATTACACTAAATATATAATTAAATATTTAATTAATAAGGTGGAGGGGTATTTTAGGGAGAGATTGACGAAATTGGGTACTTGAAGTGAAATCTTGCTCCACCCGGGTTCGAATCTAGGTTGAAGAAATGAATTAAAGTGATTTTTTATTTAAGCATTGAATTAATGTAATTAATTAATTATTATTATTCATTATCTGATTTAAAATAAAATAAAAATCTGATTTTTATTAAATAAAGAAAACCTTAATGACTATGTCCTAAATCTAGACTCCTAAGCCTCCTACAACTCCCACTCTCTCATGTTTATCTCTCCTCTCTCACGCTCAATCTATTTTTTTCTTTCTCACGTATTTTCCCTTCCAAAATAAGATACAAAAGCAGATAAAAAAACAAGTTCTTCACACTTGAATAACTCACACAAAATCACAAGAAAACAAACGTTAATCGCACACTACGCTAAAGTAGGTGGTCATTCGAGTGGAGTTGATATTGAGGAGGCTTAAACGTTTTCTTGGGTGAAGTTTTTGGGCAAAAAGTCAAGAGTTTATTTTCAAAAACGCATGGGTTTTCTTATATCATGGTCCCTTTCTCAAGAGACCCCTTAAGGTTCAAAATATTCATTCCGAAAACTAGGATTGTTCCCCGTTGCATGTATCTGTCACTAGCTCCCATTGAATCATAGGTTGGTTGTGTTTGCTGGTAGAAAACTAGAAATTAAACGTGTTTTCGTGATGATTATGTATTTATGTGTATATTTGGAATTATGTGACCTATGTTTATGTTTCCGAAAATTAAACTACGTGTGCATGTGTGTGTTGCCGTGGCTATTGTTCGTAGTTTAGGACTTGAAATGGGATGATAGTTCATTATATTTCATATACACATGTTGATGTTAATGTGATGTTCATATGAGTTGAAATGTGACTGATTTGAGGGATAATGTCTTGGCTAAACGAATACCTGATGACGCACCTAAAACGTTGTAAATGCACTATGAAATTCCCCTAGAACTAAGGTGTAACTTGATGAAAGGATGCTGAAAAATTACAAGAAAATTTCCAGCTTCTATTGATGAATTTTGGTCAGCAAAGAGGGTTCAAAATGTTGAAAAAAATGAATTAAAATAAGTGAGGTCATGGAGGATTGAACCTGTGACCTCACCATGTTTAAAACAATGAAAATAAAGAAGTAAAAAGAAATGCGGTGAAGGGGATTCGAACCATGGTATTGGCTGGAAAATGTAACTTAAAATAAAAAAATAACAAATGAGAGGAGTGGGATACGAACCAACCACCTCTCAATCAGATTTAAGGAAGAGTAAAAGAAAAAAAAGTAAATAAAATGTGAGGTGTGGGAATCTAACCCACGACCTCTAGGCAGTGAAGGAGAGTCAAAGGAAATGAAAGAAAAGAGATGTGAGGCGTGGGAATCGAACCCACGACCTCCTAGGCAGATTTAAGGAGAAAATTCAAAGAAATTATAGAGGGGCTGTTGGGGTTCGAACCCATAACCCATCGGCCAAAGGAGAGAAATTTGAAGGCAATAAAAATAAAAAATAAATGAGGTTGTGGGGGTTCGATCCAACATCCTCTTAGTTTCATTAAGCGAAAAATGAAGAGAGAAATTAAGGGGAAAACAAAATGAAGGCATTGGGGCTCGATCTTGGGTCCCCAAGCCGTATGGATCAAACAACATGAATCAAAAAATGTAATTTTTGTTCAAGGGATTTGAAAACCGGGTTCCCTTGCCTAAATTCCATAATGATACATTAGTCATACTTGAATTAAATGTTCAATAATAATGCTTCCTACTTAGATCGAAATTGAGATCTTCGCATACATAGAAGATGCATAAGTCTTGTACAACACAATATTAGGAAGATATAAATCACTTAAACGAACTATGAATGAGGCCTCATGGCTTGTATATATAGATCCATAAGTCTACAATATGTTTAAAAAAAATCGTTGAACCTAAGATGTATGTAATGAAATGATGTAACCCTAGAAGGGTTAAGTAGTAGTATAGAACACAATAAATGGCCAAGTGCACTGGCATATGATGAAACGAATATTATGTAATGAAATGATGAAACCCTAGAAGGGTTAAGTAAGAGTGTGAAACATACAAATGGCCAAGTACATTGGCATATGATGAATTGAACATTCACGTAAAAAGGGGTGAGTAATTATGAAGAACAAATGTGCTAATGTTAATGAATTTGGTGACAACATGATATGAGGCTAATGTAAAAGATAAGAGCGATCTCAAATGAGCCTATGTAAATGTTACCAAAACGTACTCACCTATGAGAGTGTAAAGTTATTGAAGAGACCAATCTCTATGAACACTTTAATGAAAGTATTGAGACACTCAATACTAATGATGAGATGAGAAATAATATATTGAGCTATGATGTCCTCATAATAGAAGCCAGCTTCCATGAAGTATTAGTTGAATGTAATGGAACTTTATACTGAGCACCGATAGACTAGCTATGAGCGGCGATGCCTTATTTCCGAAAGGGCGGAGGTTCACGTAACTCTCATGAGATGACACTGTCCGGCATCCCGGGTATGGGTCTTCTTATATCTCCCAGTCTTCTAACCTATACTGCCAATATAGGGATCTGGTGGGGTTCAATTCCAATGTACGCTACCATGTTTTGGGTCACCTTGGCCGGTGATTCCACCTTTTTTCGGTGTGTGGTTTCATGACACTGGATTTCATGATGCTCACATGATCTATATCGGTTAAAGTTAAAGTTCCCAATGAATGAATGAATAAGGCCAGCCTCAAATGATGCACATAATGAAATGAATGATACCAATGGTTTTATGGCAAGATGATTACGAGCTGAGTTAGATTCAAGAAATGACATTAGTTCATTCTTGGTCATTGCACAACGAACACGATGAAAGTCTTAAACTACATCCTAGGTATAGCTGGTGTTCACACTAGCCTATGAACTAAAAGAAAAAGTTCGTATAAATGAATGAAGCAGACTCTATGTTTACTAATGAAGACTCCCTAGTTGAGTTCCAATATGTTTAGCCTTCATTTTGGGAATTCTTAATGTCAAGTCCATGATTCCAAGGTCTCATGGCATATGAATAAATGATATGAACAACATTATGTGTTATATGAAATATGTTCTTTGCTGTTTGCAAAATGATAAGTTTGATGATGCATGTTACAGTCATGGCATGACTTTTAAAATCCAAATTTGGCAGGTCCATTGACTTTCCTAATCAAAATTTGGCAAGTCCACTGACTTGTCTTTCCATAAATCATGTTGTTAGGAAAGAGCTATTCTTTCTCATGCATGTCCATGTTGTGTGCTTGCATATACCAATACTTAGTACAAGTGTGTACTAATTCCACACAATTATCTATTTTTAGGTGCAGGCACAGGTGGACGTTAGATAGTACTGTACAACGTTACAGCTATCCGGACGGGGAGCTTTCATTCGGACTTTGTAGGACCTCATGCTTTGATTATTATTATCTAGCTTAGATGTAGGCCTTAGCTAGTGGATTATGTTCCAGTAGTGTTTCATTTCCCACTTCATTTCAGATTTATTATTTGTGCCATTTTTGCTAGTACACATTTAAGGCAGCTATGAACTATTTCTTTCATTTGATGATCTTAATGTTAGATGGTTGATTGTGAACATTTATGAGTTTAAGTAGAATGTCTTATATTAATGTTAAATAACAAAAAGTTCAAATTTTCAGCAAAAAAAATAACCTAGATGTAGTAAAGATTAAGTATGTAGACTTGTCTGCGACCTCTAAGAGGTCAACAATACTGGTCTCGTATGGGGTCTAGATTCCTGTCATGACATGATTATTAATAAAAGTCAATTTAAAAAGGGACTCTACCGAGTGTACTAGAAGTGAAGTGTGTCTTTCCCACATAGAGAAGGTAGGTTCACTAATGTACTCATGAGATTGGAGACAATAATGCATGTAGCATAAAGATGGTCCCAAATACATCTTATTTTTGAACTATGTTAGACCAATAGGAATATTAGCTATTGGATCCACATCGATGCTATGTTCATTTTTTGGTACTACCTTGGCAAGTAGTCAACCTTCTTTCGGTATAGGGTTCGATGATACCGGATTCCACATTAGTTCATGTTGTCTATGTCGATTAGGGCATGATTTTCCGAAAAGTAAAAATGATGTTATAAAGTGGACTCTAACTCGGATGACTTGAGGGGTTTGACTTAGTCTAGGTAGGGTTATGGGACTCTACCTACACATTTCACTAGTTGGCCTTGAGGGAAGTCTTAGGAGGATGTTCTTATGTTTTATGCTATTAAAGAGTTAATGAAATTTATGTGTTGAATTTATATGTTAATGACATTATGTGACGTTGGTTTCATGTACGAACATGCTATTGGTCTATAATGATAAATATGATGATGATTACTTTTGATGCTATGTTATGAGATAGTAGGTATTTCTTATGATTTTTAGTTGGGTTTACTTGATTGAGTATGGTTACGGGGCTTTACTTAGTCATTGCACTTGTATATTTTATGGGGGTTATGAGTAAGGGTCTTGTATGTATTGTTATGACATAATCTCCTATATGTTCTTGTTGATATAACATGATGTTGGAGTTGTTTTGGTTAAGGTTCTAGTATGATATTAATCATGTTTACTTGGTTATACTTGATGATGTTTGTCACATTAAGGGAGAACCCCCTAGACGTTATCGATAGAGGAGTCCTCTTTGAGGACTAAGACTAGCCTCTTGCCCTACATCATTTTATTCGTAAGTTAAAAATGATGAAATTTTTAAACATTCCATTACTACTACATGGAGGTTTTACATAGACCTCTACATACGCATAATAGTTATATAGAGTGTACATTGAATTTTCGCATTGGAAGATTACATAGTTTTCTACTTTTATTGCACATTGATATGTAGAAGATAACATAGTCTCAAAAGCATGTCTCATCTCATAACCATCTAACAAGAGTGTAATAATTTGGGCTAGTATAAGAACCCCAAAATGAGTTAGGGTGTATAGAGAATAAATTGATTTTATTAAGGTTCTAAGGTACGAAATTACTTATAATATGGTATAGAGTCAGTGTATAAAGTTTGAGGTTATTTGGAAGTCAAACGTCAAGGGACGACCGACACGTTCGACAACTAGTCATCTATGTTCCTCACATGTCTATACATGCTTGTATTTGTATGTCATGAGCTTATGAAGTCTTAAAATGATTTATAATGATGTTTATAGGCATTATATGGACTTTCCTGAAGTTTGGAGGTCAAATGTTTAAGAACGTCTAAGACGTTCGAAAGATGACCCTTAAGACGTTCAAGTCTGTCTTGATGGGGCCTAGCATGTTTTAACATGTTTTATGTGAACATTTTGCGTAAAACTTGCATGGAAGGACCTTCACTTGTCAATGTGCATATTTATATTATAAACATCCGGGTACGACTTCTCAAGGACCCCGCAAAAGGGCCCACAAGAAGGACCCAAGGCCTTTTGAGACATTGCCTTGGCAGTGTCGATGCCCCGTTGGTGGAATGATACCTAGTCGATGGGGAGGCTCGATGTTCACTTATCATGGGTAAGTCTTGACCACATGACAGCCTCAGACCCAATTGACGGAGGGCACAGAACAGCCCGTCGATGGACCAACACTCCGTCGTTGGGTCCGTCGATGCACGTTGGTGCATCACTGCCTGCGCACCTTTTTATTAAAGGGGTGAACGGGAAATTCACCACACATCCTAACCTGACCCTAATAGGTATATTTAGTGATTTTTGGGTGTATTTAAGGTATCAAACACGTGAATAACCAATTCTCAATCCTTTCTACACAAAATAGACTTTCCCTCACAAAAATTTTCTCCCTAGAAACCTGCATTGCTAGTAAAGCTCAAGAACATCTTGGATCATGGATTCCGATGGTTTCTTTATATGTTTTTAAAGTTTTTCAGGAATATAAAGGTAGTGTGATCCTTCATCACTAAGTAACATTTCACTTGGAGAGTTCTTCTCAAAGTTTTTCAAAGAGATTTCATGATCAAACTTCTTCTTCTTCAATCTAGCCATGGATTCTTTATAAAAACGTTTTTAATGGCTTAATAATGATGAATTGATGTTAATGTGATGTTTTTAACATGTAAAACAATCCAATTGCATGATGAACCCATGTCCCTTCCCAAAATCGATTTAGCCCTTGCAAGGGCATTGTAATAATCAGTTGTTGATGGTTGAATTGTGATTCTCTTACGTTTAATGGTTTATATCTACTGTTACTTACATGAATTGATTATTAATTGTTGATTAAGGATCCATGTGGAATAATTTATGATGATTTGAACACTCCTAGTTTAGATTTCTAGGAGTGCACTGTAACATTGGCCTTTTGATGATTGAATGATGAATTCCATTATTTTGAGAGTCTTGTAGCTACTGTTTTAGGTTAATATCATGTTTGTAATATGTATAGGAATCTTGTATGATCAATGTAAGGAAGGATTGGCATGAATTTATCTAGTTTTTTCTAGTCTATCAATTGATAATACTATGTATGTGATGTGATCTCGATTTTTAGTTAGGCGAAGCATGATTCCTTTTGAATAATGATATATTTAGATAATGTTTAACATGTACATTATTGTTAAAATAATCTCTTGAATGGATAGTTTAGTGCCCATGTTTGTATCTTGATCTTATAGGGCTTTAAGCATAATATCGTTATGTTAAGTGTATGATTAGCTATGTCCCTATATTTATATTATTGATGAAATATGTTCTATAAATCATGTAAGTGAAATTAGTTAATGGTCTAGGTCATTCTACATTCTAGCATGTTAATGATGTGTTGTACTAGTTTGTAGCCTGGCCTTGTGGTAGCTTATGCATGATTTCATACATGATTATTATTGTTTGGATAATGTACTAGGTTAGTTTTATTGGTTTACTATGAATTTTAATCATGGTAATGAAAGTAAAGAGTATTAGCTAGTAAGTTATGAGTCTCTACTTTCTAATGTATGCCATGTATTAAGTTATAGTATGATCTTGTAGCGACTTGTACATGGTTTCTTTTAATACTATGGTACTTTAGCTACTGATTATATTTGAATTATAGATGAAAGAATAGAAATGGTCAATTATAACCAAAGGCTAAGGGATTGGTATGAATTGCTATACTTTTCTACTTCTCAACTTCTCTATAGTAATATTAATGAAGCCTTGTATGGCATTGTTTGGTATTGTCTACTTATGGTGGCGGTATTTTCTTTATTTTCATTATATATGTTTTTACCATGTCCTTTAAGGAAAATTGATAATTATATGAATGAGTCATTACGATGATAACCTTATGTGTAATTTGTGCCTAGTCTTCTATTTTAGTTTTGAATCTAGGTTATGTCACTATTGCTATGAGCATGTAAATGGTTATGAAAGATCATGTGTAGGGGCTTCATTTAATGAAGTATTGACGATTGATTATCTCTAATCATGTATCCCTATGTGAGTGTGTGAATAGCTAAGATAGGAGTCTTGAATGAAATGTGAAGATTCTCTTGCCTCCTATGCTATATGGTGTTATGGTCTATGCTTGAAAGTGTAATGTTGTCTAAGAGGGTGGCTACCTCCATGTGTTGTTGATATCCATTATGTGATCACGTTGACTAATGTACAAATACTCACACATAATACATGCTTACAAGTAGTATAGGTCATGGGTGTATAAATGAAAGGTAGTTCTCTTATTCACTAGTGTCTACTACTATGCATGTTAAGCTTATGTTTAAGAAAGTATGATATGTGTTTTCCTTAACTAGGATGACTTGATAGGTGTAGTAGTATTGGAAAGGGTATGGGACTTTCCCTATACGTTGCACGTGTGTGCCTTTATATGATAGTTTCTAGTTTTGGTATCTATGAGTATGAATATGAATGTATGGACATGTGTGGTTTTAAGGTGTTTATGTGAATGGTTTGCTCACATATAAGTATACACACACATGAATGATGATCTAGTCAGTAGAGGAGCCTTGAAAGGTGTGCTCAAGTGTTTCTTAAACTAGATAGTGCTTATGATATATGTTATGTCCATGTGAAAGGGTTTCTCACATGATTTAAGTTGATGAACTTTCATCTATGGCCTATGAGCTAAGCATACAGGGAGTCAATCTTCTAGAGCCTAATTTTTATAAATGTAATGTAATAATGGCTTTTTAATAAATGGAAACTTAGCTTAGCACCCAGTAAACTTGAAGATGAGGGGTTTCCCTTCCATTGTAGGAAGGTAGGTCACCATAGACCTCACGGGATGGATAGCCTCATGACCCAAAAGGGTTTTAGAGTGATATTACCATGATACCCCCAAGTTCCATAAACTATGTTTGCCACATTGGATCTAGGAATGTGATATCAACTAAAATGCTAGCATGTGTTTGTGTTCTACCTTTGCAAGGTAAGAACACCTTCCATTCGGGTAAATCTCTACAACACCAAATTCAATGTTTTTCACCAATGGTCTTAGGTGTCGGTTATGACTATCGTTTCCCTAATGTAAAATGGACTTGGAAGTAATTATTAGGACCCTAGCTACGATGACCTAATGGAGGTTACTTAGGATAGGTGGAAGTAATGAACCCATCTAGACATTGCACAAGTAGCTCCTTAGGAATTTCTAGGAAGGTGTTCTAATGGGTATGATTATGCTTATGCCCTTAAGCATGACATAGTAGTATTGGTCTACTTTTTATAACGATGTGCAAGGTATGAGTCTATATGATGTGAACTTCTCCCTATATGCATGATCTTTGTCTTAATGACTATATGATGAAGGTCTTGCCTAGCTTGGATGAAGTTTCCTTTATTTGTTATGTTGACGTATGAATTGAATGATAAAGCTTGTGGTCTCATGAAGAGTTTACTAAGTATATGTTGGGTTATGGGGCTTCACTTGTACATTGCACTAGTACACTAATATTGGAGTCATGAACAAGGTCGTATAATGCCTTATGTGAAGTAAAGCAAAAATATATGCAAATTAATGTAGCTTACTATAAAGTCAATGGAGCCTTGACCTAAATGTGTCTTTGATAGGTTATACTTGTATGATGGTATGTATTGGCTTGTACAGGTTGTATATATGCTTTATTTGAGGCCTAAGATGATGCATTGCACCAACTATCACTATAGGGTTACTTAGGAGGTTGATAAGTTAAAATAAAAGGATTCACTGTAAGGTAAAATAGTTTACTATAATGTGACTTCAAAATGCCTTAAATTCTATGTATGAACTTATGTGATGTTTGGACTTTGAATATGTATATATGAAGTATGTGAATGATATAAATGTAATTGTCTAAAGGTTTTATAAATATTTACTCAAAAAAGAATGAATTATGATTTCAAGAAAATGTCCCTTTTAAATACATGTTTCTGCACAGGTGTCATACTTAGTGCATTCTTGTACTAATCCCATTCTTCTCTACAATTTACACAAAGTGTAGCTATGGATGCTTAAAGGATGTCTTTAAATGCTGAGGAGCTTGATATGTGAATTCCCAATCTCAACGAAAGTAATCCTTAATTTCAAGGATCTCCTACTTATGTTACTTTAATGTTTTGTAAATCATACACTTATGATTATGTAGTAAGGGTCTTGTCCCTATTGTACTCTTATGATGTCGTGTATAGGATGGCAAAGAAACTTAAGGTATAAATATCTACTTGTGATATTATATATATATATATATA